>NC_079547.1:697500-782500 GCF_015846415.1 Triplophysa dalaica | reverse complement strand
TAACATGACAAACAGATTAGAAGAGCAACCTTGTTATTTAATTATGTCAAAAAAACGAATGTCTTTATTTATTTAGGCCTATTGTTTATTTTGTGATCATCATGATGTGTGATAAATGGCCTTTACACAAGATCAATGAAGCTCACTGTGGTATAAATCCAAGAAGAAATGTAAAAAAGCACATTTAAACGTATATTATTTCTTTCTTTATTTTAACATTTATTTTTGTAAATTTGGCAAGATTGACCACGCAAGTCTCCGTGGAAAAGTAACGGGACACTCAGATGAGATGAGATGTGATGTCACAGGAAGCTCCTCTAACGCTCCTGCTGCTGGGGCCCCAAACACACACAGAGAGAGAGAGAGAGAGAGAGAGAGAGAGAGAGAGAGAGAGAGAGAGAGAGAGAGAAAGTGAGAGACAGAGAGAGAGAGAGAGAGAGAGAGACAGAGAGAGAGACAGAGAGAGAGAGAGACAGAGAGACAGAGAGAGAGAGAGAGACAGAGACAGACAGAGAGAGAGAGAGAGAGAGAGAGAGAGAGACAGAGAGAGAGAGAGAGAGAGAGAGAGAGAGAGAGAAAGTGAGAAAGAGAGAGAGAGGGAGAGAGATAGAGAGAGTGAGAGAAAGAGAGAGAGAGAGAGAGAGAGAGAGAGAGAGAGAGAGAGAGAGAGAGAGAGAGAGACAGAGAGAGACAGAGAGAGTGAGAGAGACAGAGAGAGAGAGAGAGAGAGTGAGAGAGAGAGAGAGAGAGAGAGAGAGGAAGAGAGAGAGAGAGAGAGAGAGAGAGTGAGAGAGAGTGAGAGAGAGAGAGAGAGAGAGAGGAAGAGAGACAGAGAGAGACAGAGAGAGTGAGAGAGAGTGAGAGAGAGAGAGAGAGAGAGACACACAGCAGCAGCAGCAGCACATCTCTCAGTGGTTTACACAACACACAGCGCAGAAGCACAGCAGATGAGGTAAGAAACATGCTGCTTTATCATCCTTCACATCTTTAACAGAGAACACTTGTTGTTTTAATGCTTTATTTTTCTTGCTGTTAGTTTAGTATGTTTATACCCTTTGCGTGTCGTTAACGGAGATTTAAAAACTTTGGAAAAACTTTTAATGTTTTCATGGAGTAAACGACAGTTAGTTTGTTGTCAAATGGGTAAATAACACACAAATGTATATTCAAACCGATTAAATACCATTTGAAGTTTGAACAAAAAACATGATGGTAGAAGATAACAGAGACTTGATTAAAAGTATTTTATAATTGAAATCAAATGAATAATAAATATAGTAAAATGACTTCAAGAGAAGATTGATATGTGATTTTAAATAACAAATGGTATTTAAACACATGTTTCTCACTCTTTCTGATCATTTCTGTTATTTTAACCACATAATGTGATATTGAGAGCTTACACACAAGTAACTTTCACAATCATTGAATAAAATGACTTGTTGAGCAATATCATTTCTCAGCCTTTCTAAATCTCGGTCAGTGAATGTGAGAACAGTTGTTTATATGCCATCATTGTGCATTAAGTGTGTTAACAGAGAACTTCTGAATGTTTTCGAGAAGGCTGAGATCAACATGATCTAAGAGTGTCAGTGATATCCATCAGGCTGAAGGTTGTGATGATTGTTGTTATGTTGTCATTGCTCAAGTGTTGTTTTAAAAGTGCTTCTTGCTTTTGTGAGTCTTCATTTTGAACACATTTTATCTGCTGTCGTGAATATCATCAGGACTGTGATGAGATGTTCTTTGGATAAAAGCGTCTGCTCAATGACTAAATGTTAATGTAAACATGTGATTTACTACAATTTAATGTGAAGTATGCCACTAAAAAGAGTTTCAGTGCAAACACTTAAGATTCCAGCTCACTCATCATCTGACCACATACAGTACAACAGCTGTGTTCTGTGTCTCTTTAAGATAAATCTTTAATGGAAAAGTTGGCGTGATGTCCACGGGTGTTTCCTAACCGGACACGAGTTAAACTAACAGTCAGGGGTTTCCTGGTTTAAGATCTGGAGGGGTCTTTGTGCGCTCAGAGGAACATCTCTCTTTTATTTCTGTCCGTCTTTCTTCATGACACTGTGTTTCAGTGTTCTCGTCTGAAATCATTTAAGTCAAGTAAAGCAGATTTTACTCGTATTCAGCTGTGCTTTGGCAATATGAATGTGAAGTATATTTGAACGAATGATCAAATGAAATGACAAGAGAAAGAGAGGATCGTGTGTCTGGAGGAATGTATGAACCCCTCCTTGAGGTTTTTTACAGGAAGGGTGAAGTGTTATCATCTCGCTGTTTTTCTAGGGCTGCTTCAACCTCCCAATGCCCAGAAAAACACATTCCTGCTCCAATAACATCTATGATATGATTTATGCCTGCCGTCAACACCTGATGGCACAAGACTGAGATGTTTAATACTGACATTAAGCAGACATCATCATTGCTCTTTCTGTTGGAGATGAACAGTGCTGTATTGTGAATGTTTAGCAGATGATGAAGAATGGGATGTTAATATTTCATGTTTTGGTGAGTTGAGGTTTATTTCTGTCATGTTTGCAATAGTGTATTCTACAGAAGTCATAAGAGAGACACAAGCTTCAGTTTTATTTCATTTACATTATGATCAAGAAATCCTTGTTTCCACGATGTTATTATTATTATTATTATTATTATTATTAATAATAGTCTCCAGATACTGCTGAAGTAAACATTACATCTCATTTTGTTATCAGACTTTTTTCACTTGAATCTTTTAAAAGAATCATTCACTTAAATACATGAAATGTTTTCGCTTTATTATCGTGAAGGCCTGTTAGGAGATTATTCTCAAAACATGACGACTCAATTGTCACATTTGTACTTTTTCTATTATTTTGATGGTAACACTTAAATGGCTTCATCGTTTTGAAACTATCAGTAATTCCCAGCACAACATTTTCCAGTTTCTGCAACACTTCAAAATCTAGGAGTGGATTATATAAAACATCATCTGTCTAAGTCAGATTTACTTTAAATAAACAGAGAACATACGACTTACAGTTGAAAATGTATTCAGAGTGGTTTGGAAAATTATTGCTTATATGTTTCTCTTTCACGGCTCGTAAGATCTGATGGACTTCTCATTTGTGTTTCATTTAATGGCGGGAATACACTACGAGACTTTTAGAATTTGAACAGATTTTTTTATAATAGACATCATATACATGCAAACTTTAAGATAGAAACACACTAAACTAAACTAAACAGGATTTGGCATCATTAGAATAGTGTACAAACACACACACACACACACATTTCTTTATTGGCTGTGCTGTGAAAATCTCTCCAATCTGAAGGAAAGTTCTAAATAAAAGCACATGGACATGAATGGAGTTAGTCTGGGAAGCGTGTTCATGTCGGAGACTAAAGACAAAAGCAAATGGATGATTTTCCACATATGAGTGCAGTCGTGTTGTTCGTGTCCTCATCCGAGCAGGAAATGTTTGGAGACCGAACAAAAGGATCACATGATGTTTCAGGCCCTCGGCCGCAGTCGCTACGGACAGGTATTAATTTAAAAAGGAAATAACAACAGAATCCAGACAGATGTTAAAGATGTTGTGGAACGCTCGGAAGGTTCCACATGGAAAACCATGAAAAGAATAAAGTGGCCGTGTCAATAATATGTCTGTAGAGGAGGATGTCATTAAACATCAGAAAGTAAAAATAGTCAAAACTTCTTTGACTTTATTGTGTGAAACGCGGCTGTTCCTCAGCTCTGAGAGTGATATGTGATGTAATCTGTACGCATGATGGGAGATTTACTTTGGCCTCTTTATGAACTGTTCCTTCATGTGAAGATACTTTGATTTTCTTTCTTTTCTCCGGCTTGCACACGAGGAAGAACACAAAGTGATCTGTTGTTTGTTTACTAACACTCATTTACTTTCAGAATAACATCTGTGTTTGTTCCCCAGCGCTCACCGCAGAAGATTTCTTCCCTTATTGTATTTTTATCAAACTAAAAATGAAATCCCATTTCAAAGGATCATTCCTTAATGAATCAATGTTCATCTGATCCTAAATGAAACTCTTGTTAACCCGTTCATGTTGTTTGTATTTTCTTTCAGCTGAAACGTTCTGATCATTTGGAGACACAGAAGAGGAATCATGTATAGATGTTGGATTACCTCATTTCTCTTACTGTCTGCCACCTCTCAGGTATTCTCTTAAAGAACGTTTCATCAAAGTTATGTTTTGTTATTTCATCATCAGGTCAGCCTTTACTTTTCAATGTTTTCAGGTGAACACACTGTAGTATGAATCAAATGCTGTGGCTGAAAGCATCTGACCAAATATCCAGTATGTCTATATAGCAGATATTCAGATTTTCTTTCTACTCTTCAACAGTTTGTGGTGGTCTTCTCAGAGAATAACACTGGAGGTACGGCGCAAAAGAACACTCACGAGATGCATTCCACACGTCACAAAATCTTGACGGCTCAGTTTGAATGTTACCAGAAGATCATGAAAGACACCAATCACAATAAAACAGGTGACACGCTCTTCATCGGCTGTGACTATAAATCATCATCAGATTGATTCAGTTTAGATTGAATGTTAAATGTCATTATCTTAATAATGTGTCGAAGAATTAAACAAACCAACAGAAGTCAGTGAAGAAAGACTATTGTGTGAAAATAAACTTAAAGTTAATAAAAAATGAATATTTGAATGTGCTAAACAACTTATAATATCCCACAGTAGACAATGTTCACAGTTTTCCTTTGATGATAATATGTTCAAATTACAGAAATTAAATACTAAACGAACAATTTAGGGATTACAATGCAAATAATAAAAAAACTAGAAGGCTTGGACTACAATAACTGCCATTATTACACATGCTTGATTCTGATTGGCCAGTCGTGACATATGCAGGTTCGTTATTCTCAGATAACAAACTCTCAAAACTAATAACACACTTGACTTACCTTACCATACCTGAGAATAATGAATAATAAAGGAGATAAAACAAAAGTACACGTCCTAAACACCATTGACTTCAGATTTATGACCGTGAGAGAGACGCAGTCCACACTAAACAGGAATAAACGGAAAAACCAGAATTTGCTGGTAATGTAAACTTTGAAGAATGATAGCTGGTTTGTGCTGGTTTAAGCTGGTCCTAAACCAGCTCAGGCCCATCTTAAACCAGCACATGACCCGCTCACCGTGCTCCAAAATCCAAACTACCAGCATATGCTGTTTTTTTAACAGGGATGTGAGACATTACAAACATTTCATCTGATTTAAAATTCGCCCAAAACTGTAATAACATCTTTTGAAATGGATATATAACGTTTCCATTACTTAGTAGAAATGTGAGCAAAACATATTTTTGTTATCTGGGATTTCACAGAACGTTACAGTGGTCATCTATTAAAACACTTCTTATGGCGAGTGCAAATGAATCATCTGAATCAAATCTTTGCATTAAGTTAAAAATCCAAAATTGTTCACTTAATCAAAAATATTTCAGAATTAATGTTATTCTAAAGAGACTTTACGGAGGACGGAGGTCTTTAATTCTATTGAATAAAACGGCTGTCTGTTTTCTTCATGATGTGTAACCTTCAAAACAAAACGTTTATTTTTTGGCATTTATTATCTGATGAATTATCACCTGTAGAATAGTGAAACTAAACTGCTGTATTGTCCGAGAGCCAGATGAGGATTTAATGGTTTATCAGTGAATGTGTGTGTTTCAGATGGTTCGGGGTGTAAGCGCACATGGGACGGATGGCTGTGTTGGGATGATTTAGACGCAGGCTTCACGTCAGCTCAGCACTGTCCTGATTATTATGATGACTTTGACACGTCTGGTGAGTCCCATCATCACAGCACATCCATGACAGGTCCTGTTCAACACTGACTTACTGAACTGTGATTCATTAGAAATGGCCACAAAGATTTGCACCGAGTCGGGTCATTGGTTCGTTCATCCACAGAGTAACAGAACATGGACCAATTACACAGAATGTAGCAACCTGTCCCATGATCACAAGAGGGTGAGATCTCAGACACGTCTGCTTTATATTTCACATCAGCTTCATTTGCTGAAGTCTTACACGCAGACGCTTTTCATGATATTTCTTTGGCTGTTTGCTCATGTTTTTTATGTCATATTTTGTGTTTTTCAGACAGCGTTTAATCTCTTTTATTTGGCTTTGATCGGTCATGGCTTGTCACTCATATCTTTGTTTATTTCTCTGGGGATATTTTTCTACTTTAAGTAAGTCATGTGAGGACATATCTTGTGTATTCACACTATCTATTGTTCCTCATCTAACATATCTGACGTTTTTTTCTTCTCTCAGGAATCTAAGTTGTCAGAGGATAACTCTACATAAGAATCTCTTCTTCTCTTTTGTGTTTAATTCTTTGATCACGATCATCTTTTACACATGTGTCGCCAATAACCAAGAAGTAACAGAAGCCAATCCAGTGAGTACACAACACTACAGTCACACAGTAAAGTTCTTCTCTAGCGTTGCTCATGTGAAGATTTACTCTACACTACATATAGCAGCACATCGAAACACATTTTCGTTGATAGAAATGTTGCTATATGGTGCGGTTGAAATAATCAGAAGAGAGTCAATAAAGTTTCAAACTGAACCCGCACAATCTGTTCATATAAACATTTTCATGATTACCTGTAACAGATTTTCATTTCCCAGTCATGACTTTCACTAAAATTGTGTTATTTATAATCTCCTGTTGTACCTAAGGCTTTTATTTTTGAGGATTACCCATGTTTACAAATGATGGTAACAAAGAAACTATTTCTTATTTCCATGTGGTTTTAGACGCGTGATGTGAATCGTGAGTGTTAGAAAAAAGAGTCTCTTTCAAGAGTGTATGTTTGGAGTAGACAGTAAATGTTTGTGTGTTTGTTTTGTCTCAGGTGAGCTGTAAGGTGTCTGTGTTCATTCATCATTATCTGCTGGGTTGTAATTATTTCTGGATGTTGTGTGAGGGGATTTATCTGCACACACTCATTGTTGTGGCCGTCTTTGCTGAGAAACAACACCTCATGTGGTATTATCTGTTAGGATGGGGTACGTTTTCTTAATCAATACCTCAGCTTTCTTCAAACTGTTTTGCATGTTACTCACTACTTTTGTGAATGATTTCAAATGTTTGCAGGCTTCCCGTTGATACCTGCGTTCATTCATGCAATAGCCAGGAGTTATTATTACAATGACAAGTGAGTATAGAATAAACACATCACCACGAAATATCATCCATGACTGTCAGGACGCAGGCTTTTCATGAAGAACTCTTAAAGGGACAGTTCACCTTAAAGGACCCTATACATATGGCTTCAGAAGATCTGAAATAGAACAAGAGAGATCATTTTAATGATGTTCTACTTCATTTTGGAGCATGACAGTTCTTGTCTTTATTCACTTTCATTATATTAAAAAGAGTGCTGAGGATATTTTTTACAAAAATTGCCTTTTGTGTTTCACATTATAAGGTGAACTATCCCTTTAAGATTCACTTGAGTATTTCATGGCTGAATTATGTTTTTTGTTTGTTGGGCAGCTGTTGGATCAGCTCAAACACGTCTCTGCTTTACATTATCCACGGGCCCATCGTTGCAGCACTGTTAGTAAGTCTGTTCTGTGTTTTCTGCTCTTTCTTTTCCTTTCTACACTTTATCTCACACACGATCTCTTGTTCTTTTATCCTTTGGCGATGTTTTCCCAACGATCAAGCAATGCTTCAAAATCAAAGTGTTATGTTTTCTTTTGTTGTTTGGCTGCGGTCGAATCTGACCAAACGTTATTAGTAACACATTTCCCAAAAACCTCATAGAGACCAGAGGACTAAACCATTGGAATAATGATGCAGATCTAAGTTCTTCTTCCACACAGTTGTATGTGGACAGGTCTGTGAAAACCCGGCTAAAGTCGTTTTACTGATTTCTACAAATAAAAATATAGCTGCTATGGAGCGATGATGGGCCCAAGCCATTAGCGCATCCTCAACCCCAGAGACATCAGGAAAATGGTGCGCGGGTAGTAGAACCCCGGAAATTTAACAACATTGAAAAAAATGATTAATAAAAAATAAAGTACGATTTAAATCGTGACCAAACATAGTCTGATAAAGTCTAAATATACATCCACATACAATAACTTATAAAGCATTTCATTATATTTGCAAGTGTTTTTCACGACCAAGTAGTGATTATACTATATATTACATTTGGTTTTCTTCATTTTTTATTCGTACTAATCTGCGTATCTTTACCTTAGACATATAGCATTATTTGAAGAATACAATTCAATGTTTATTTACCATAATAAATTATTTATTTGACATGAAAGTCAAAAAAATATAGTCTATTTTTTAGCAGTCTGGAGTTTTGGTCTTTAGATATCAATGAATCGGTTTCTCTAGAACATTCAAGTGTTGAAACAGATATACACACTTTACAAAAAGGTTTCGGTTCTTAAAATAATTATATTAGGTAACATGAACAAAATTTATATAGCACTTACAAAGATTAGTTAATAATATGCTAATATTATAATATGCGAATATACTAATACATAATACTAATACTAAAACACTCTTATAAATACTGTACAAAATATAGAACATATTAAAATAAAAGGCCATGATTGAAAACTATAGAAACTAATACCAAACTATAATGCTCATCAATGTTAAATTATGTTAGAAAATATTCCTCATTAGATTACGAGACATACAACATGGTGTTTTATTTATAAATAAATGATTGAAATTATTTATAGGTATAAAAATGCTTCAAACAAGGACGCTGGGACATGCTAAAACAAGTATAGCGTGTCACCAAGAGCTCAAAGTGCCTGGGTCATCTCATAAGATTGATCTGATAGAGACACGATTGAATGCACATGTGCATGACCCCTCACATTTCGGGTCTGGTTCTGATTGATAATGATGAAATAAATGGTGTGGATTTCTCTGTCCTCACGGTTGATCTCTTGTGTTTGTTCTCAGGTGAATCTCTTCTTTCTCTTGAACATCGTGAGAGTGTTGATCACTAAACTGAAGGTGACACATCAGGCAGAATCCAGTCTGTACATGAGAGCTGTGAGAGGTACTCTCATCCTCGTCCCTCTGCTGGGCATTCAATATCTACTGCTGCCTTATAAACCCGACGGACGAGTCGCCTCTGAAATATTCACCCACACAATGAACATACTCATACATTTCCAGGTAGGTGAAGAACGAAGATGTCCATTTTTAAAATATAATATCTCAATGAAAGCCACATGTAATGATCTGGTTGCGTTCCACAGGGCCTCTTGGTCGCCACCATATTCTGCTTTTTCAATAGTGAGGTAAGGTCCAACATTAACACGGAGAGAAATGTGTATTTCACGTTGTTTTCTGCCTTTGAAAGTATATCTGTATTTCATATTCTCTTCACACTTGATTTGTAGGTTCAGGGTGTGATAAAGCGGCACTGGAACCAGTACAGAATCCAGTTCGCCAACACAGGGGCCTTGCGTTCCGCATCTTACACCACATCCTCCATGACAGAAGTGCATCGATGTTACAGCATCGACAGTCACATGGACACGCTGAACGGGAAGAGTTTTCACAGTCTGGAGACCACCATCCTCAGATCAGACAACCTGTACATGTGAGACGTTCAGATCAGAGGGATGAAGAGAGAACATCAGCACTACTTTAACATCTCCTCTGGATGGACGGGATTAACACTTTGTGCCTTTGTTTTGGAGACAACGCGGTTTGATGTGGAATATTAAAGTCATGAGACAATTTTCCACAGCGGAGCGTCATGGAGTCAGAACTGACCTGGAGTGGACGTTCTGTGTGTACATCAAGGAGTGAAGATGTAGTGTGAGGATTTATTCTTTCTTCTTCATGACACTGAAATGATTCTTCATCGTTTACGGGAAGGTTGTGTGTCCGAGTTTAAAGAGAGACGGATAAAGACAAACGGTGGATCGCACCATTCACAATCTGTTTTCAAACAATGGACGACAGAAGACATTGAAAACATTCTCCTGCACGCCACTAAACTTCTCGTGATTTGTTATCACTCATCTGATTTAAGGATGCACATTTTTATTCTTTCATCAGTTAAAGGAAGAATTTAACTAGAAATCACAATTCTGTAATCATTTTATACACGGAAGACCAAAGAAGATATTTTAAGAAATATGGAAGTCAACGGAGGTCGGTGTTGTTTGACTATCAACATTCTTCAAAATATCTTCTTTTGTGTTCTGAAGAAGATAGACATGTGGAATGACATGAGGGTGAGTAAATGATGACAGAATTCTTGCTGGTTTCTGATTGTGTGTCTCTGGTGTTCATGAACGTTGTGTAGTTGAGCACATTTGGTATTACAGGTTTAGTTTCAGTCTACAGTGTCTCTATGTCTGGAACATACGGATGCCTTTGTCTCTTCTTCACGTTTTCTACATTTTTAAGTGCACATGCTGGATTATTTGAAGATGTAAATATAGAAATACATCTCAGTGTGTAAGGAGTGTTTGTGTTATTGTATATATAAATATATTTATAAACACAAATCTTAGACATTTACTTTTGTTTAGATCATACTGTTTTTATACTTGTCATAAGATGATGATGATGTCATAACAGGTGCAGATGTACCATTTAATTCTGTCAAAACTCTGTTTATTGTATTGTTTAGTTTGTGTCACTGAAGGTGTGAGCTGGAGGATTCATAAGCACTTGAAAAACAAATATAGATTTTAAACAACTCACAAAGTTGTGTTTCTCTCAGTTGTTATAGCTGTGACACAGAAGACAGTGTTTTTACGTGTAAGAATAATCCATATTATTTGTTGATGTAGAGTACATGTAACTACGTATAACTGAAGACATAAAACTTGAAATCATTCTTTCAGACAAATATTTGACCGTATTGTGTTGAAAGGATCTGATTGGTTCATTGAAAGCAGTGAATGTGATGATCTCAGTTCTCACAAGATGATGATGTTTGGTTTATATACATTGTGTTAAAGACAGAAGATTACTGAAGGGATCACACACACAGCTGACATGTGTCACTGTCTATGACATCAGCACAGGAAGAAACACGACAGTATGATGTGTACACATGTTGTTCATCAAATGAATGATGATATATTGCAGTTGGTCAAATGAAAGCATTTCAGGATTGTTTTGCATGGATTCCAGATGTAGGACAGGCCCTCACACCTCATCAGACCTCAACACATATGCACAAAAACCACAACACTGAACAACTTCTTTAGAATTCCAGCTGTAAAACTTCTATGAGCATGTGTGGGTTGATGTACTTTAGTTCTGATACAAAACTACCTGCAGATATAACTGACCTGAGACGCTCTCTTCTCAGATGCATTCATACAAATATCTTCTGGAAACATTTTGGATCTGGAAAAAGGGTGAAACTATCAAATCTGTACATGAAATGCATTTGAAAATTATCAAATAAAAAACTAAGATGATTAATAATACATATATGAAGAAAAACATTTTCAAGGAAGTTTTAGCGTGATTTGTAAAGCTGAGACACATTCATCATTATGATGTCACCGTCAAACCACTTTCTGCTGAGAAAGTTGCAGTTCATTTACAGTTCTTTCATCTTGAAACTTCTTAAAGGATTTTTCTTTCTATTATTACATTATGGGAACTTATTCTCCGGTGCGGCATTCATGGAACTCTTTAGTTCTGTGAGAAAGACGCAGTCAACAATCATGAGCTCGACACCAAACATCACAAACGTCTAAATGAAAACGTCTAAAGAAATGACAGTAAAGAAATGTCGTTTCATAGCACATCCTTTAGAGAAAACCCTGTCTGGTCTGTGAAACTCTTGGTTTCTTTATTTACTGTGTTTAGTTGATGCTGATGTCATTTTTCTTTATCAAGTCTCTTTGAAAGGGTTTATCACTATTGTACTGTTCTCATTCTGAATCTCGTCCAAACATCGTGATCCAAATACTAGAAAACTCCATTAAAACTACAAACAATGATTGTCATAACAAATAAGCAGAGTCTCTGGGTGGGTCACAAAATAACTTTGGCTGTATTTGAGAAAAGAACTTTCACAGCATTTCACTGAAATTTAACAGCGGTATTTTTATGTGTATACATTATATAGATATCAGATTGATAGTTTACCCAAAAATGAAAACTCAAGTTCTCCCAAACCTGAATAAATGTTGTGGTTCCGTTGAACACAGAGAAAGATAATTGGAAGAATGTCAGCAACTGACTACATAGTATAAAGAATGAAAATGCTTGTCAAAGATTGCTTCCCTAAATTCTTCAAAATATCTCATTTTGTGTTTAACATAACAAAACAAAAGCTCAAATAATTGTTCCTACTATGGTAGTCAATGATGTCCCTGAAATCTCATTTGCTAACATAAATACCTGAATTTCATTCCTATAGACAATACAGGTACAGAACTCATTCCAGGTGCCCAGCGGTCCCAGAATCCTCTCTACGGCCTCGATCTGAAGCATCAGAAATCAATCAGACACAGGTAACTCAAGCCAAAAAGCACTGGGGCCTTGATCTTCCTCTGATTGTGTGCTTTTACTGGAAGACGCTGATGTTTTCAAAGAACACTGATTAGTAAGCACTCATTGTTCACTTAAGAGGACTTTTAATGTGTTGTAGTTTCCTGCTGTACTTACAGTATTGATGAACTCATTCATTTGTGCTCGATGTGCTAAAGCCAGGGGCGGACTTGGAAGCAAAATCGGCGCTGGATTATTCAGCCTACATCGGCCCTCCACCATTGCTGTCGACTGGGGGTGGGTTTGTTGTATGTAACGTGTCATTGTGTCATATGCATAAGTGTCCAACTCGCTAATGCCTTCGCATTGCGTTCATTCGTGTTTATAATAAGTCTGTCTGTCCGGGCAGACAGTTACGGTACTCAAGATGGCCAGCCGCCCCTGGTCACGGTGGCTCTGGACTTTGACAGAATGTCCTACTGGTTAGTCCGCCCCTGTCTAAAGCGTTGAACATTTTCCATGAACCCTTGCTGCTGGGATCAGAGCATCCTGCAGCTTTCATCTTTTATAAGCTTCCTGAAGTTAAACAACTGTTTCACTCACTTTTATAGACTCCATTTATAGATTTGGTTATAGAGGTGAAATATAAACACATTCACAAACAATAGAGCGCCTGTAGATTATTTCTGATAACAATCAAAAGAAAGCGAGATGAAGCGTTACTTGGCTAAACTTATCTCTCCAATATTTAGATTTTCGACTGCGATAGCACGCTCAACCGCTAGATATCAGTGTACCTTGTCAGTGTACTACATTGTCCACATTGGACTGAACGACATTGTTTATTTAATAAAATGAACATACAACAACATTTTTTTTATCTAATACAATAATTATATAATAAACCAAACAAAAATTAATATTTACATAAGTAAAATACTGTATAAATAGTTATATTTTGAGACACTAGCCAAACACAAACCTGAAGTTAATTGCCATTCAGGCACTTGTGCGTCAGATGAAACGGTCTATACTCTATGAGGGGCTAGTTGTCACGTCTCAGTAAGTAGAAATCTAACTACACAAATGTGTGTTTGCTCAAACATTGGTTTAATGGATATTGTATTCGAGCAGAAAAGAATATACAACACAAATCAAACAAAACATTAGATGGCAAATAAATCAATAAATCATTTTGATGGGACAATTGCAAGAGTTGGCGGAGTTGATCTGTTTTGAATCTGAGCGTTTTTTTCACAGCCAAGACAATAACACACTTGAAAAAATCCTGAGAAACATTTATAATGTGAGTTAACCTCACAAACCACTGGACCGACCCAAACAAACACATCTGGAAAAGCCAACGCAGGAAAAGAATGAGATTCCATTCCTGGAGAACAATGGACAGAATTCCACAGTCACATCTGGAGCGAGACAGAGTTCTGCTCAAAGACACTCGCATGACTGAAATAACCCATAAAAACCTTCGTCCTGTTCAGTCCTCATGGACATTTTCAATCCTTCATGCACTTTCTGACTCTCCAGGAAAAACTCCTTCGTGTTCTGTAAAGGAATCCTGCTGCTTATTTCACTTAAAAGAAAAAGAGAATCTTAAATCTCATGTGTGTGAGATATTTCTCCTGAGAAAAAGAGTCAGAAATCTGACAAATGTGTCTGTAATGAGACTTTGAGAAGAGATATAAAAAGTGTGTAAACACTAAATTACGAATTCAACAAGTGAAGAGTTCATTAAGAAAAACAAATAAAAACAGAATGTTTTTATAGTGCATTCCAATTCATATCAATCAAACCATTTGTTTTTTATTGTTTTTTATTAAGTAACAACACCTTTAAAAAATACAGCTAACAAATACAATAAAACACAATTAACACATGATCATTTTTTGGCTGTTGTTTGATTGTTTTGTTTGGTTTAGTTTTGGACATTATTCTTCTTCATGGTGGATGGAACTATGTGGGTTTTTCGAGTTCTGAGTTATTTAGAGATAAGAACGAATAATATATGCAGATAATTGTGATTATTTTAAATTGTTTAAAATAAGCTTATGTGATTGAATCATAAAGATAATAAAATGATCTTATTTGACCATATACTTTATGTACTAAGTATACTAATGTCAATGCACTAGTAGTATGCCTGAATGTGTATTCTTTGAATACCGCTTCTGACTAAATTTACCCACTTTTTAGTTTATAAAAGTATACTTTTAATTTAACTTTAATTGTAACAATAGTAAACTTTATAGTACACAACAAGTTTACAATTAGGTTTTCATTTATACTACAACTATAGTCCATGTTAACTTGTTGGTATACTGATGATTTACTGGCTCAATACTTCTAGTACATGTTCAGTCTATGAAAGAACACTATGAAGTTTACTCCCAGTTAACTATTAGTTAAGTAGTTTTTATTTTTAGTGTACTTGTAGGTTATCAATAGTTGTACTGGTAGTTTACTAGTTTATTACCTGTAGCACAGTTCAGTGTATAAAAGTACACTTTGAAGTTTACTCCCAAGTTTAGTAGTTTTTTACTGCAAGTTCACTTGTAGGTTATCTTTTTCAAAGTCACAGCACCACAATTTTAAAGATAAAATTGACAAACAGTGCGGTTCGAGACAAGTCAAATTATTACCTCAATTATAAGAAAAGCACTAGTAACTTTGAGAAAAAATAATTAATAGGCTTCTTAAATAAAAGAATAGACACAAGAAGATTATAGGCCAAATATACTTAAACATTTCACTCAATAAAATCAAGTACACTTCAGAGTACATTTAAGTATCATTCTGAGAAGTACATAAGAAGTAGATTGAAAACTATTTTAAGTTATAAAGTATACCTATAGCACACTTGAATAAACTTCTTTTTGATAAGGGAGGGAATTATAAAAGCAGATAGGTGCTTCTTCCTGCTCCTTTTCGCACATAAATACGTCAAAATAATTTTGTTTTGTCATTGATTTATTAGGTTTTCTTTTACATGTTTGAAATAAACGTTTTTTCATTCATTCATTCGTAACACAATAAACAACATGTTTTTGTATTATACGAAAGAAAAGTTATCTTTTGCAGATAAACTATATGTTGTTCATATAAAGTATATGTTGAAAGCATTTTGCTCTCGTGAACAGTTAGCAGATATTAGAAGTCTTTAAGCTCATTGTCATGAAATCTTTCTCAAATGTTTAGGTTTCAATGCAGACTGCTGGTGTTCCAGTCGTGTGAGGATTGTTGTCCTCTTCACTTCTCCTAACGTCTCACGGGTTTAGAAGATAGTTTTTGTGATAAAACACTTTGCGAAATACTCTCAGCACAAATATGAGTCCTAAAATTAAGAGAGACACGCCCATTATTCTTAAGAGTTTCTCCTAACTTGCTTCTTTAAGTCTTCAGAGGTTTTTTGAACACGGGCCCTGAGCAACAGTGTTTCATGATCAGACAAAAGTCTTAAACAAACAAATAAAAATGAAGTAATAATGTGTTTAAAAACAGTGTGATGTGTTGGGTGTTCTGTCATCCAGCAGCACAGGAAATGGAATCTTCAGAACAGGAAGTAGTCATCCCAGTTAAAGCACATGCTGTCACAGATCCATAATGCACAGATGAGAGACTTGCTTTCCTCTCTTTTAATTCTGGTTTTCTCCTCTTCTCTCTCTTCCTCTCATAGGTCCGCCCGCGGTGGCTTCGAGCGAGAGCACGTTTTCATCATTTGCAGTTTCCTGCTATTGTTCTTCAGTGGGCTCGTGGAGCCCCACCCGGGCCGCGGCGTTATCTGGGAAAAAGGTGGAATGTTAAATCACAGCCTTTCCTGTCGGTCAGCGGGAACTGCAGCCAAACACCACAGCTATAGACAGAGCCGCCCATGACCTCTGACCTCCAGAATCAAGCCTTTTGTGTCACAGACCATAATAATCTCAAAGTCTCAACATGACAGAAGAAGGGAGAGAAAACCTTCGCTCGGGTTTGACGGACTCCGCCTTCTCAAAGGTCAAACTGTTTATGATCTCTTCAGACAAACATTATGACGGAAAATAAAACTTATTCCACACACAAACGTCATCTGTGCGCGGCCAGTTTGAGATCAGCTGCTGAGGTGGACAGAGGCTGTAACACTTTTATTTCACACTCTTTCACACACACATCAATCCGGTCATTGAAGTTTCGCTCGGTCATTAATTGAAGTTTTACTCATCGTCTGAGAATTTAAGTGAAGAACAACACACACAAGCGTCCTCCAGTTCAGGTCCGCCTGCTCTTCATCGCTCCTTCAAGACGCTGGGTGGGATGATAATTCACCAAATGATGTAAGATTCAACAGCCCTGAAGCGTGGTTTGTTTTCATGGTTTAACGGAAGCCAGATGTTGGGAACTGGCGTGCGTCAGGCCTTATTACAACACGGCACATTTTATGTGTTCTTGCTCGATGGCATGTTTTAGACAGACATCACAACTCCTTGAGAGGGTGGGAAAGATCCTTCCCAGAGTTCTTCAGGGCATTGAGAGTCAGGAAGGATAAGGAGGGTAGCATGGAAAAATCCCACACACACATGAGAGCGCTGCCAGCGTGCTGCCGTCACCGCGGGCGAGGCTTGAGGAAGGTCCCGTGATGGGGTCGCTCGGTGGATGGATGCTAAAGTCTGCCCTGGGAATCGGGCGGAGATTGAACAGATTTAGCCGCTGCTGCTATATTCACTTCCCCGGGAAAGCAGAAATATTCCCTCCCTGAAGGGCAGTTTGGTGGGCGGGTGCATGAAGGAGTTTGACTGAAGACGGACTCGCTGACCCAAAACCTTCTGTTCCCCCGTGCTGTGTGTCTGAATCCTCACACTTCTTGTCAGTCGCTCGTCCAGTGATCGTGAGGGAAAACCATCAAACACCATGTGTGTTCCATGCTGAGCTTTTACGACATGGCACCAGTCGCTGTTGTTCACAGAAGACTTTCATTCATTTCATGAGAAACACCGGCTGAACCAAACAAGCGAAGATATCATCCATGCTGCGTTTGTGCGCTGCATTTTACTGCCACAACTCTGTGAGTTTGTTTACACATAAACATCATTTAAATCTGTTCACTACAGCCCATCTGGGACTGAACCTCCAATCTTCTGCTCACTAAAAACATGAAACTCTTATTGTGTAATACAGAGAGAAGACCCACACACCTGGCAAACGCACACTCATGCAGACACACACACGCACACATGGACACACATACACACAACATACACACACCAATGGACACACACACACACCATTGGACACACACACACACACACATGAACACACACACTATTGGACACACACACACACACACACACACACACATGAACACACACACTATTGGACACACACACACACCAATGGACACACACAAGCACACACACATGCACGCACACACGCATAAGCAAACTTACACACACCATTGGACAAACACACATGCGCACACACACACACACACTGTGACACACACACACAGTCAGTGAGTGAGTGGGTCTGAGGGGTTGTGTCATGGGGTGGTGGAGTGGGTGTGTGGCTGCCGGGTTTACGTGACCTGAGTGAAGCCTGCGCTCTGCTCCGGGATGTGAGGCGATGGACGACAGCCAGATGAATCCAAGTGTCCGAGCCAGATGTCCAGATGTTTTCACTTCTTTCTCACCTCCTCAGATATCAACCATCATCTGAATGTTACTGAGCACTTTTCCTCTGTGAATGAACATCTGATCTAGAGCAGGATGCATTTAAACAGAAAAGTGTGTCAACGTTAAAGTTATTCTCTGTTCATTCTCGATTCATGCAGTATAATAAAATGATCTATATTTCTAATATTCTTTACAGGAAATTATTCATAGAACTGTTGTTTTGAAGTTTGAAGGTTTTCTTCAACATTGCCACAGTTCTTCTGAATTTAGCCTCAGTTATTTTCAACAGACTCCATGATGGTGGGACTAGATCTCATGTGGAGCTGTGTTGTCAGCTCAAATAAACAAACATACCTAAAACTTTTGAATCTCTTCTTCAGATCATCGTCTGAAAGAAAAATGTTAGTTTGTGAATAGCATAAACTATGAATGTTCAGCCTTTTCTAAATTTGTGGCCACGACACATCAGGAGCAGAGCAAGAAAGAATAGAAAAGTTGATCATCTGTTCTGTATGATGTGTGTCAGTGTATTGATTCAGCTGTTCTCTGTGGTTCTTCACTCAGGTGTCCACATCACATCACATCAATGCTCTGAAGACGCCAAAGAAAATGAAAGCAGACAATGAAAGCTCAGAGGAGTGCTTGAGGGCAGAAGTGTTTCCTTTGATTCACTGATATCCTCGTGTGTTTGTTCTGGGTGAAATTGTACTTTACAGCGGCCGTTCATTCACACACTCGCTGACTCTTGAGGGAACCAACGTTCCAGATGAAAATCCACGAGCACTCCGCCATCCATCAACCTGCGTCAAACGGTAACATGTGCCGCCCGGACGCTTGTGACTATTTCAAAGAGATTGATGAGATGACTTTTGAAACATTTTTGAGATCTCTGACTCGTTTTCAAATTATCTGGGAAACAGATGAGACTTAAAGGGAAAGTTCACCCAAAATTGAAAATTCTGTCACGATAGTGTCATTTCATATCTGTATAAATGGCTTTGTTCTGATAAACACACAGAAAGATTTTTGGAAGAATGTTAGTGATTTTCAGTTTCAGGACATCCTTTACGGCCATAGTCAGAAGAATTCAATGGTAGTCAAAGGTGCCCCGGAACTCTTTGTTTTCCTACATTCTTCAAAATATCTCATTATGTGTTCAATGTATGTTTTTTATATATATATATATAAAATAATGTAATAAAAATGTTCCCGTCTTGCTATGTTAGTGGATGACGTTCCAGAACTGAAAATTGCTAACATTCTTCCAAATATCTTCCTCTGTGTTCATCAGAACAAAGAACAGGTTTAAAACAACCTGATGGTGAGTAATAAAAGCGTCCGCTAAATGACTAAATGTAAATGTGAATGTAAAGGATGACAGTATTTTTACTAGTGGGTGAACTGTCCCTTTAAGTAAAAGTTTCCATTTGTTCTCCATTTAATCTGATTGATGTCTGGAAGTAAATCATTGAAAATATTTATAAAAAGAGATATTAAAGATCTCATCTGGGACTTTTATTTCATATGAGTTTGGCATCCAAATAATAATAATTCAATGATTCGCTATGCCAACATTTTATATAGACCAGTGCACATGCGTGTGTGTGTGTGTGTGTGTGCGTGTGTGTGTGTGTGTGTGTGTGTGTGTGTGTGTGCATGTGTGTGTGTGTGTGTGTGTGTGTGCAGTAGAAAGGAGCAGGAGAAAGCAGTCAGAAAGAGTTTTGTTGGTGCAGAATGGGGTCGTGACCTCTCAACATGTGCTGAATGAACCCTTAACCCTTTCAACTTCCTCTGCTGAAAACACACACATGACAGCATATAAGAAAGCAAAGGTAAGGAGGAGAGAAAGAAATAAACACAGCCCTGGAGAGGTCATTTGTTCTGGGTGTAACCAGCCGTGAGTATAGACGCTGTTGTTTTATAGGATAAACTGGATCATATGAGTTCTGGCAGACGCCTCTTATCTGAACTATATCAATATTCCACTTGAGAACTGGAGACACAATTTTCCTTCTTCGTCAAATATCTCCGGTGGAAGATGAAGATAAGCACACGCTAGTTGAGTTAGAAAAGGGTTACTGGATAAAACAACAGACACGTTCAGCATTAAAACATATTTAAGACTGAAGTTTTGTTTTCTGTTCACCAGCCCAACAAGACTGGCACCATTTGTGTAGGTTTGTCTGGACAGTGATAAAAGACTATTCCCTTCAAATCAACTTTATTTTTTAAGATCTTTTCCCAAAGAACAATGTGTCTTTATTGAGCAACTCATTTACAGCTTGAGGAAAATGAGACTTTATTAAATTTGTGTGTAAACATTAAAATCAGAGCCAGACAGAATCTTACATCATCATTTACAACCAAACAAACAGTCTTCACAAATAAATGTGCTCTTCTCCATCACAGTCCAATAACGTTACGTTACAGCCGCTATAAAACATAAATGATTCACATAAACCAGCGATGACAAATAAACGCTACATCACACTAGCTAAACACACCAATGACCATAAACACACATCTGTGATAGAATAAACACAATCATAATCATATAGCTGAAGAGAACACGCCCTCAACAAACCCTGTGTGTGTGTGTGTGTGTGTGTGAAGGGTAAACCCTATGGTGTGGGCACAAAATGTCCCCAGAAAAAAGGGAAATCCAACATATTTTTTTGGTCCTCATGAGGAAACAAGCTAAGAAATGATACAGAATGAGCTTTTTTAAAAATCTAGAAGAGCAGAACGTGTTGTGTGATTGTGAGGTTTAGGGGTAACAAACAGTACAGTAATGAAACATGGAAACTCAACATCTGTGTGTGTGTGTGTGTGTGTGTGTGTGTGTATGTGTGGTTTTTTGTTCATTGATTTAAGGTGTCCACTTACAGAACAGTGACACAAACAGGATTCAGAGATCACTGCTCTCTTCCTGATCGTCAATTCTCTCTCTCTCTCTCTCTCTCTCTCTCTCTCTCTCTCTCTCTCTCTCTCTCTCTCTCTCTTTCTCTCTTTATCTCTCTCATTCTCATTCTCATTCTCTCTCTCTCTCTCTCTCTCTCTCTCTCTCTCACTCTCTCTCTCAAACATTCTCTCCCTCATTCTCTCTCTCTCTCTCTCTCTCTCTTTCTCTCTCTCTATATCTCTCTTTCTCTCTCTCACTCTCTCTCTCTCACATTCTCTCCCTCATTCTCTCTCTCTCTCTCTCTCTCTCTCTCTCTTTCTCTCTCTCTCTATCTCTCTTTCTCTCTCTCACTCTCTCTCTCTCACATTCTCTCCCTCATTCTCTCTCTCTCTCTCTCTCTCTCTCTCTCTCACTCTTATTGAAGATCTCAGTATGAACTCAAACATTTCTCATAAAATTTGCTCAAATTCTGATGATTTGACCTCTGGTCTAGAGTGTGGATCATCTGGTCAACAGATGTATCTGATCTCAGTTGTCAGTCTAGCCGAACTGTTTGTAGGACGACTTTACATTGATTGAAAGATCAAAGCAGCTCTATCGACACATGCTCTTTCTCTCTCTGTCACACAAGCACAGATTCCAGCTTCCCACAGCAGATTTCATTCCCTATATAACAGATCCTATGTCGTATAAGTGCAAACATATGAAATCTGTGGTGAGGTGAAGGCAGAGAGGGGTACACGCCAACGGATGAGAAACTACACGGGCAATAAAAACAGGCGTTCTCAAACTGAAATGCCTGAAGTGAAATGTGAATTATGAAGATTTTAGCAACAGATGTTTTGGTGATGTAATCCATAAGGATTCAGTAGTGTGATGGGACAGACTGATGTGTGATGATGTATTAGACACTTACTATAGGACTCAGGTTGTGTATGGACACATAAGCCATCCTCATAAAAACACAATCATAACAAACATCAGATCATTCAGCGTGGACAATATGCCTACTTATTAGGATGTTTTAAAAATGCTATAGGTGTGGAACCTCCCAGCTAACAATCGTTTATTCTAACAAAGTTTTCCCAACCAAATCTTTTTTTTTCAAAGTTTACATTTCAAGCAATAGTACAGATTCAATACATTAGAAAATAAATTCTAAGTAAATAGGTTGAAAAAAACAACAAAACTTGGCGGCCATCTTTGCAACTGGCCGCCGGACAACTATTATGTCATTCAAACAACGCGTGAAAAATGACATTTCTACAATCGCCCTAAAATCTCAATGAGACGACATATTAAAAAACATCTGAAAATGGCGTAACAGGATTATGACGTATGTTTCCTATGATCAGATTGCCCTTAAAAAAATTACTTTAGTACATTAATTAGATCTTTAGAGGTCATATGGCGCGAATATGTGTTGTTCTGTGTCTTTGGTGTCTTATAAGTTGCCCATGCATGTATTAGACATGTAATATTGCAAAAATTAATGTGTGGGAACAATTCTATCTAAAATGTTCTCCCAGACCTGCCTGAAACGCCTCGTGTAACCACATCCCCACAAATCTACATCAGTTGGTGGTCTGACGAAGACCGCCCAAATGTATACGCAAGTAAGGTGGTGTACCTGTACAATTGAAGAGGAACCTGATGTTCCAAATATGGTCAGATACATTACATTTCCCTCACACGCTTGCAGTATTCCACCAATCACTACACACTGGTCAACTGCCCAATCAGAGCACACCTTGCTTTTTTCAGAGCCGTGAGCTTTGTCAAAAAACCTGTGCGTTCCAGAGAGGCGGAGCAAAGAGGAGATACAAACATGCACTGTGTGGGGAAAATACAGCATTTTAAAACATTAAATCGGGTTTAAACATTGTATTACATCTAAAACAAACCATATTCCTTTTAGCCACGTCATGTGACCCCTTTAATATCTGTGGTGCTGCGTGGGCGGAGCTTTAACATACCCCGCCTTCTTCATTCATGCAAATGTGACCACGCCTCTAGTGTCTGTGTCAATGTTGGGCCACACGTGCGGTGTCTTGTTATCACTGTAAGACTTCAGAATTGTGCAATAAACACACATGTGATGATGTCGCTGTGTGAATGTGTGTAATCTAAAGCAGTAGTGTAGTGACCTGCTGGACCACAACACTCTCACGGCTCTTCAGAAAGTCTGGATGTTATTCAGGCATCACTCACTCTCACTATAGAGGCCAAACCCCGACACACATGGACTCTGTTACCACTCTCACAGGACTATTACAAGACAAAAGACTCGAGTGAGGTTTCAGAGACCAGCTAGAGAACTTTATGTGCAGACTTTCAAACTTATTTAGCTATGCCTGTGCCACATGAGTTATGAGTCTTTTCAAATCTCTTGAAGTGAAGTAGAGCTCATGGTCATGTCTAAAAACAAGTTTCCCACAGAAGAATCAATAGACAGACACCAGTAACCATTCAAAATCTTCCACATTTCTATATCATAATTATTATTATTGTATGTTTAAAACTTAAAAGCTTGAAACAATCCACAACGTTGTGAAAAGCACTATAGAAATAATTAAATTACTTAATGTTTTTGTTATGCTTGTTGAACTATAAAACGACATGACAAAACAGAAAAAGTACAGAACAATAATAATAATGTTTGTTAATCCTTATGCAAATATATGAGGCAGTCTCAAGGCTTATGTTCTAATATGAGATAACAAACATCAATCTATGACATGACCTTATATAACAATACTGACTATTTATACAGAACGCACTTAAAATTGTGCAGGATGATTTTATGTAGAAAAAATATAGAGTAAATGACGGAAATGACTTTAGCTGGATTTTCACAGACTGGGTCACAAAGAACGCACATATAGTCTTCATGTCTTTTGAAAAGTTTCGATACATATATAAATATATATTCCATTCCATTCCATTTTCTACCGCTTATCCGAACTACATCTGGTCACGGGGAGCCTGCGCCTATCTCAGGAGTCATCGGGCATCAAGGCAGGATACACCCTGGATGGAGTGCCAACCCATCGCAGATATATATATATATATATATATATATTTATTTATTTATTTTTCCAAACAAATAACAAAGTAGTACAAGAGGAAGATACTATGAAAGAGATTAAACTGCAAATCACCGTAAACAAACAAACAAAACAAAATCAAATCAAAAAATCTAATCAAGTAAAATAGAATAAAATAAATAAAATAAATAAAATAAATAAAATAAATAAAATAAATAAAATAAATAAAATAAATAAAATAAAATAAAATAAAATAAAATAAAATAAAATAAATAAAATAAAATAAAATAAAATAAAATAAAGTAAAATAAAATAAAATAAAATAAATAAATAAAATAAAATAAAATAAAATAAAATAAAATAAAATAAAATAAAATAAAATAAAATAAAATAAAATAAAATAAAATAAAATAAAATAAAATAAAATAAAATAAATAAAATAAAATAAAATAAAATAAATAAAATAAAATAAAATAAAATAAAATAAAATAAATTGAATTGAATTGAAATGAAATGAAATAAAATAAAATAAAATAAATAAATAAATAAAATATATAAAATAAACTATAAAATAACAATAGTTATACAACAAGGTATATTCTTAAAAGTAAGCATCAAAATAGTCTATATAGATGCATATACCAACATTTAAAATTCAAGTTTCGATATATTTCTTTTTAAGAATTAATAAGAATTCACTTTATTTGCATTAATGAACATGTAATGTAGCTCAAATAAGAATGATTTTGTTTTGAGAGAATATAAATTGAAAAATAAACTGACCTGCTCTCGCGATGTCAAATACCGGCCGATCGATGCACGTTGTGTGTGTGACATCTAGTGGTGACGCGCAGCACGCGCAGCGCAGTCAGTTGCTATAGAAACCAAGTCAACTTGACAACACAATGGTTCAGAGCGCAAACCATGAGTGTTTCCCAACTTACCTGAATGAATGACACGTCCACCTGAATCATACATGTAAGAAGACTTTCCAGCTTTATTCGACTCCACCTTTCGAAGGAATAATGTTCCGGAAAACCGTCTGGAGGAAATGCGTGAGTGACGTGATCCACAGTCATCAGGCTCGAGCTCTGAACACAACCATCCTCATCCTCAGAGAGTTCGGACCCGTCGGCTTTCTCCTGCAGGAGGACGGAGACTCCAAACAATATAAAGTGAGTCCACGTGGTTTCCGTTTACAAGGACGTTTCATATTATTAATGACGCAATTTAACTCTTGATATTAAAGGTGTGTTTAGGTGATCCGCACACGTGCACCTGTCCAACCTTCTACAAAGAGAAAGATCTGTGTCAACACATCTGCTGGTAAACAAAAGCTTTGTGTTAAACAACACTACACACAGTTTACCATCTTTAAATCTACACAATCGTGTCTCTGTATTGTAGGATTTTGATGCGTAAATTTCGGCTGCCCAGAGATCACGAATGTAAGTATTTATCCCTCTAAAATAAGCCCACGCATGTTTCCACTGACTGATCCTGGAACAGATTGTCATGTGGTGTGTGAAAGTGTTTTAGGTATTGTGTTGCGTTTCAGACTGCTTTCAGTACGGCCTTGCGGAGAGACAGATCCTGGAGCTCTTACAAGGGCTTCATGTCACCAAAACTACATCCCATAGTGACAGACGCGCCTCAGGACCATCAGATGAGGACCACAGGTGTGTCAGACAGAAAGCCATCGAGAAGCAAGATTTATGTCCCATCTGCCAAGAAGAACTTTTGCTGAAAAAGTTGCCTGTGACTTACTGCAGGTACGTGTCTTTTATTGCAGATCTGAATGAAGATTGTTAAGTGGAACTTTAAAATATTCCAACAGACCGTACCCATGACCTCGGCGTGTTGTTATCCATGTTGTTGTTCAGGTTCAGCTGTGGAAACAACATTCATATTTCATGTATGAAGGTGTGGGCTGATCATCAGATGAAACTGAACTCAAGCGGCGTGCTGAAGTGTCCGCTCTGCAGAGAAGACTTTGGCACTTTAAAGCAACTAAACCAAGAAGTAAAGTATACATGTCCTCACACCTTATAGACTACATTAATGTAGTCTGCGTATTCTCTCAACCAATTTTTGACGCCAAAGACCCACAAATATGTGACCCTGGACAACAAAGCCAGTCTTATAGGTACATTTTTCGAAATTTAGATTTTTACATAATCTGTAAAATGAATAAATAAGATTTCTATTTATGTATGAGAATAAAATTCTATTGAGAATATGACAATATCTGAATAAGACACAACTGTTTAAATCTCAGGAATCTGAGAGTACAAGAAAATCTAGATATTGAGGTAATGGACTTAAGGTAGGAAATGTACAAAATATCTTCATGAAACATGATCTTTACTTAATATCCTTAGAATTTTTGGCATAAAAGAAAAATCGATAATATTGACCCATGTAATGTCATTTTGTCTTTTACTAAAAATGTTCCTGTGCTACTTAAGACCAGGGTCACATATGATAAACCTTTAGTGAGGGACCCCCTTTTCATAAATATATATCAATCTATATTGTTTCTGTGTAAATAGTAAAAAGGATAAACACATTGTTTCTAAACCTAAATAGTCGGGAACGATTTCACTTTGAGTCCCAAACAGACACTACAGTGAGAAAAAACTCACGAGAAAGATTCAAATATAAAAAATTCTGGAAAGTATCCACAGCAAAAAAGCAAATAAAACTGTGGACTTTTATCATTTTTCTGAGGGACCCCTTGCAACCTTCTGGGGGTCCCCGGACCCCATTTTGAAAACTCCAGCTCTATCTCACCACAGATGCTGTCACACACGCTGACATGTTGTTTTGTGTATGGCAGGTGAGAAACTCTGCAGATTTGTGTACTTATTATGAGCGAGAGTGTCTGGAGAAACATCTTGGAGTGGTGTGTAACGGTTGTGGGGTCTGTCCTGTCGTCGGCAAGTGTTTCAAGTAGGCATTCAGCACAAACACGAGATTCACATTCATTCTGAAGCCGAACTCAGTGTCAGTCGTGATGATGATGTCACGTGTGATGTGTACAGGTGCACAGAATGCAGTTATTTTCACATGTGTGAGACGTGTTTCAGGAGACCCGCTCATCCACAGCATTCCTTCATGTGTCGAGCGGTGAGTGTCTCTCTATCGCCATCTCTGTTTGAAACCTAAAGTGCAGCATTTTTCACATACCGTTCAAGTCAAATGACGTCAAAAGTGACAATTCCCATGATCACTTCTCACATAATAATACAGTAATGTTCTTTAAAAACAGAGTTGATCAGAGAGAAAACATGTGTGGTGTTACTGACATTGATGTTTGTGCAGAAGAGAGGTCATTCATGGCAGTCCGTCTCTGAAGAAACACAGATGATGGACAAACACATGATGGACAGAAGGTCTGTGTCTGTATATCACAGCATCTTTTCTTTTGATTCTTCACCCAGTTTCTGTTTGTAAATGTTTATTTCGTGTCTCCTGTCACACGACTCTGTCTTCATCATCTCCTGCAGCGTGTCTGCTGTGATGTGTGATGTTGTCCCGAACCATGTCATGAAGAGTTTGCCGATGGTGAGGGTTCGAAAAGAATCCAAACTGCTTCATCCGGGTGTGCAGTGTCGGATCTGCCTGTCAAGATTTCAGACGGCTCAGAACGTCAGATCTCTTCCCTGCAAACACAAGGTAATGAACATTGAAATACAAAAAATAACAAAGTTAACTTAGGATTCATTTCATGAAGTTAAAGTCCCAGTGAAATTAAAAATGACAACGCCTATTTTTTTTGCATGAAATATTTTTGTTTATTGTAAATAATTTATCAATGTGGGTCATTCTCTTTTTAAAATTTGTGTGTCCTCAAAATCTTTAGTTAAAATCTGAAAATGTACTTCTTCCCTGTGGTGACTATCTCTCTTTAATGATGCATGTTAGACAGCTTGAGCAGTGCATCTGTTAACTCCTCCCTTCAGCTGTTTTATACATCCAATCAAATCGCAGAGAAAGAGGAACGCTACTATTTTTTATCTCGGAAATGTGTCAAAACACAGAAGTAAAAACGATCACAACTTCCGGTTCACGGGGACTTTAAAACATGTTCAAGTGTACTTTGTTTAGTAAATATAGTTATAGTTGTTTACTTTCTAGTGTACTATTTTCATACCACTTGTCTACTTTTAAGTGTACTTTAAAATGACTTCTGTGTATTTTGTTTGTTCTGCATCTATACTACAACTCAAATAGGTCTGATATTTTAATACTTGTAGCCCACTTTTAGTTGATAGAAGTGCACTTAAAAGTATATTCTCAGTTAACCACTGTTTAGTAGGCGTTCTATTTAAGGGGTATTTTTACTTAACTTAGTCAAAAGAGTTAACACAACTACAAATCAAGTAAACTTAGAATACTTTCACAGTTAATAATCTCTCCATCAGAAGATTGAGCAAATATGCTTTCTGTCTGTATAAGTCAAGTGTTCTGATTTAATACAAAGCAAAATTATGATTCTATTTCTTTTTTCTGCAGTTTCATACCGACTGCATCGATGCATTAATCCAGAAGTCAAACTGCTGTCCGCTGGATTTTCATGTCATCTATAATCCTCTTACATGGAACATGAGAGTCGGCCGATCACGAAGCTCTCCGGCTCCACCTGGTGTCGCTCAGAGCAAGCGCACAGATCCTCACATCTCTGAATTCGTTCTTCCAGGTATTGGTTTACAGGTTCAGAGAGGTCACGCTTCATCTGTGTTGAGACCCAGCACACGTGTGTCAGGGTGTGAGGGGCCTTCCTCTGTGAAATCCCTCTCTCAGGGTTTACAGGATCTTTACATTCACAGTTCTCACATAGAACCGTTCTCCAGAAAGACTGTAATGAAACACATTAAAACACAGTCTTCTGCAGCGGCTGAGAGAAAAGCAAACCCAGCCTCAACATTCACATTAAACCACACACAGAGAAGCGAACACTCCACGTGACGCATACTGAACCAGCACCGCCACACCTTCAGACGAGACCACCGGGAGAAAGACCACACAGAGGAAATGTTCTCCACAAATACCCCTTCAGAGACGTAATGAGTCCCTTACATTAAATGATGCCACAACTATCCTTGACTTTTTTTTATTATCCTTCAAATTCCATTTCAAAGATTGTTTTACTAAAACGTTAAGCTTGCTTATAAAAGTCTTATAAAAGAATCTTGGTAACACTTTACATTAAGGTACCCTTTATGAAGCTTTTATAAATCTGTTCATTTATGATTAATCAGTCATTTACAAATACAGTATAAAGCAGTTACAACTGCATGAATAAAAAGAGGGATTCTAATAGTGAGCAGTTATAAGAAAACCATCATAACACGCCAAAAGTGTCCAGTCTGACAGCCTATAATGCAAACAACATCAAGATAATCATCAAATAAATAATGAATAAAAACATTTATTAAGCATTTATAACATGTTCATAACATCCCCCTTTTTATTTATGCAGTTTATTATGCATAGGTAAATAACATATTAATCATTTATAAACACATCTATAAATGCTTTATAAAGGGAACATTAATGTAAAGTGTTACCAGAATCTAATAATAAGAGCTTTTAATGAAATAAAGTGTTATTGTTGAATATTAGTATAGCATTGGTAAGATGATCAGTTTTAAGCAGTATGTCTGTAAATGACTTGAATTAATGCCAGAATTAATTCTTGAATTAATGAATTCCTCAGCACAACCTTATTGACATTTATGAGACTGCGTTATTTAAAATCAGAAAGCATTTTGTAATATTTGAATGTTAATTTATGTTCTCAAAAAACATGCAGTGTTATCACTGTGTGTTCTTCCATTAATAAAACTCATGAATTTTGTCAGTTTATAATCTTTATTAAATGTGCACAAAAAGGCAGATTACAAGCTGTGTCATAAAGCATCCACAAAATCATAATCCTTACAAACTAGTATATTACAATTGAATATATTAAATAGCTGAATATAAAACAATATGTTATAGTTTAGTAAATAAGAGACGCTACGATGAAAAATAACTGAGATGAAAAAAAACATTCCCTCTTTCTCAGTCAAAGTTCGGTTAAATTGTCAAATGTTATTTTAATTTAATGCCTGACAACAAGGAACTTGTTTCTCATGAATAAAGAGACAAACTGTCAAAATAGTGAAGATCCAACAGTACATGAGAATAGCACAAGAATCATTCAAACGTGCCAGAGTCATGACCTGTGATGTCAGGCATAACCTGAGACGTCTTCTACATTCTTACACATGAACACATTAAATGATGAACGCATGCACGTGACACTAGCAATAATACAGTAAAGAAGTACAGGGAGTAAAAATGACCCCTCAGTCGCTCTCTCAAAAACATACACATATGGATCGAGTGCTTCACTTTATGTTTCCAGTGCTCATTTTCTCAGTCCATCGCTGTCTTGTGTTCATGACACTCTGTGGCAGTTTCCTGTGTATCTTCATGAATAAACTGATTTGTATCAATTCAATTTTATAATGAAAATGAATCCCCCGAACTAGAAGAGCATTGTGCTCACAGGACAACAAATGTTTAGAAAGATGTAGATATATACACATAACATACCTTGACTTTTGAAGATAAACAAATATGTTGAAAGAAGTTTGTAAAAACATTGTGGCTGTAAAATTTCAACCAAATAAACCGCCGAAAAAATACTGAATACAGCCAGCGACGAGTCAGGGCAGGGCAAGACAGACGTTTGTGTTAAATTCATTCTTCCTGATGTTTCTTTAATAAGGCAATTTTGATTATTTTGATCAGACACCATAAAGCTACACATACACACGTCTTATTCAGCTAGTGTTTCGTCTGGGGTCTCTCATCCCTCATGTGTCGAGACGTCTTCTTCTCTAGCTTCCTATCTCGAACCTTCCGCAGCCTCCGCGGTGGAGGCGTAGATTTGGACTCGCTGGAGGTGTCGCCCGGGTCGCGGTCTTCAGGGATGTTGGGAATGGCGGCGCTGCTGCTCTCCAGGGTGTTCCTCAAGGACGTGTCCTCGGGACTCCCGACTTCACTACTGCTCAAGTCCTGCTCCTGACTGACACTAATCCTAGGCATGCTGGCACTGGACGGATCCTCTCTTTTCCTCAGCGGCTGCTGGAGCTCGTTCATGTCTACTCCGGAGTCCAGGCTTGTGTCATTGCTGCTGCCGGGCCGATGACGTCCCTGAACATCGATTACGGAGTGACGGACTTGAGCAGCCGGTTTACCATCCAGAGACACAAACCAGGCGCGGGGCGGGTGAATGGAGGGCTTGCCCTTGGAGAGCTCCAGCAAGGTCTGCTCCGATATTCCCTGGAGTTCCCCTCGGAAAGGCCCCATTCTAGCTGCTTCGTTCAAGGTTCCCGGGACAGACACGGACTCCAGGAGATGACTGTAGCGTCCCCACAGGCCCGGGTTAGCGGCGGTGGCCTGAGCTCCTTCCAGGGCCTGCGGTTGGTCGGTGTCTTGCTGAGGGACTTTGGACATCGTCTGGGTGAACCCATCTTTTAAGTTTTCTAAGTTTCCATGTTCCATCCCGTTCCTCGGGAAAGTTGCAGATCTGCTTGCTGAAGCCTCTGTTTGGGCATTAAAGAGCTCCGGGGCCTGCATGATAGCTATGGGCTGATTGTAGATATGGAACAGCTTGTCACTAAACACAACATTCTCCGCACCACTCTGTTCTGATATTTCTCGAAGCTTTGCCACTTCATCGCTGTTAATGTAGAGGTTAGACGCTTGTCCTCTGAAGCTTTCCAATCCCATACATCCAATGTTCTCATACAGATTGCCCACCGGCCGACCCACAGTTTCCACATAAATGTTGTAATTGGCCTGGTGTCGTGGGGAGTCTGACGAATCGTGCCCAATGGCTCTCGCGGCCAATGAATAACACCGATCGCCATTGCGAAAGAAGAGTTCTTGAGTCTCATCCGTGCTGGTGGAGGTGGTCTGGTCTTTCTTCAGTACCGTGAGTCTGGTGGAATTCCATCGCCTTCTCCTGGCCTCACGGTTCAAACCTCTGTCAAATGATGGGAAAGGATTGATCTGTATTTAATCTTCACTTTTATCCAAAATATTCAACATTTTGCCTTAAAGGGACGGTTCCGCCAATAATGTTCATTCTTTGATCATTTAATACCATCCTCGTGTCATGTCGAACCTGAACGAGTATCTTTCTTCATCAGAACACAAAAGAAGATATTTTGAAGAAGGTTGATAATCAAACAAGACTGAACCCCTTTGACTTTCATGGTATGAACACTAAACCACTGAGTTTATATTCTCAAAATATCTTCTTTTTTGTTCCACTGAAGAAAAACATGCAGACAGGTTTATAATCACATGAGCAGAATAAATGATGACAGATTTCACATCTTTGGGTGAACTTCCAACTTTTTTGTTTGCGTGTAGAAATGAACTCTTACCTGCAGTGAAATACAATCACAGATAAAAATCCAATGACTACGACAAGAGTTCCTCCCAAGATACCAACCAGCAGGTATGTGTGGTAAGAAATGAAATCCATTGAGCCCGCAAACCCCATAAAACCTACACGACATTCACACAAACACAAATCTGGTTAAAGAAATGCAGATGAACAGAAGACGACATCAGTGCTGACGAATGATGCTCAGTTAAAACACCCGTTTGTGATGAATGACGTTTACAGTTATTATCTCAAGAACATATTGTTTCTGTAGTTTCATCATGTGTTTGAATCCACACAAACTGATCGATACCTGAGGATGGTGACGGTGCTGCTATCCAGATCCCGACACGAGGTGCTACATAGGTCCACACAAGGCCGTTTTTCTCCATCCGAACAGTTCCCAGACCTTTATTCACCCAAGTACCTGTGGTTAAAGAACATTCAAGAGCTCACAACCTTCATTCATAAGGCTCAAACACACTTGAATGAACCAATGTTTCCTTCCACAAACACGTTAATGTTTCCCGTGAGATGAGATTGAACATGTTATAAACACTTGAGATGAATGTGGGGTTGTGTCACCTGTGCTCATGTCAAAGGTCCATGCAGGAATGCTGTCAGAGGATTTGAGATGAGTGTGATGGGGAAGCGGTGCAGTCAGTTGAACGGGGCCTTGGACGTCAACCTCATTTCCATTATACACTAACTGAGCGCTGATCATCACCAACGGACTCAACTTCACATTTCTGTAACCTGTAACAAATAACAGCAGACCTTTACAAACTCTCAGACATGTTTATTTGTGATCAAGACATCACAAGTGTGTCTACAGTATGAAATCACATTACATTTGAAGTCTGACTGATATTCCAGGAGTGGTCAAGTTAAGGTGAAAAAGTAATGAATTACTAGTTACTAATTACATATTCAATAGTGTCATTAGATTACTGTACAAGTTACTCTGTCCAAAAAGTATTTCATTACTAATTACTAATTCCTTTCTATGTCAACCTTGATAAGTTCAGTGATTCAAGGATAGACGAGAAAAGGATCTCAATTCATTCAAATAAATAATATAAAACTGTTAATTTATTTTATTTGCAAACCCTGGTTTTTGTGTGTTAGTTTTGTTGATTATGTTCTTCAATAAAATAAATAATCACAAAAAATATATATATATATAAAACTACATAAAGTAATATTATTAACTGACCAAAGTATTACAAATGTGAGAATTATACATTAAAGCACTGATTTTAAAGTTAGACTTTTGATGTCAATTCCACTATTGCACACATATACACTCACCTAAAGGATTATTATGAACACCATACTAATACTGTGTTTGACCCCCCACTTATATAAGTATATATACACTCACCTAAAGGATTATTATGAACATCATACTTATACTGTGTTTGAGCCCCTTTGGCCTTCAGAACTGCCTTAATTCTACGTGGCATTGATTCAACAAGGTGCTGAAGGCATTCTTTAGAAATGTTGGCCCATATTGATAGGATAGCATCTTGCAGTTGATGGAGATTTGTGGGATGCACGAAGCTCCCGTTCCACCACATCCCAAAGATGCTCTATTGGGTTGAGATCTGGAGACTGTGGGGCCATTTTAGTACAGTGAACTCATTGTCTTGTTCAAGAAACCAATTTGAAATGATTGGAGCTTTGTGACATTGTGCATTATCCTGCTGGAAGTATTCATCAGAGGATGGGTACATGGTGGTCATAAAGGGATGGACATGGTCAGAAACAATGCTCAGGTAGGCCGTGGCATTTAAACGATGCCCAATTGGCACTAAGGGGCCTAAAGTGTGCCAAGAAAACATCCCCCAAACCATTACACCACCACCATAATTACATTAATGAGAAATTGAACAGGTGTTCCTAATAATCCTTTAGGTGAGTGTATATTACACAGTATTTAGTTTAATGACATCAGAAGTAACTAATTAAATTACAGAAAAGATCAGAGTAATCCCTTACATGACTTTTATAGGGGAAAAGTAATTAAATTACAATAACTAATGTTTAATAACTAGTTAAACCCATGTGTTACCAAATCAATAAGATGATGTGATCAATGACATTTTGTTAAAAGGAAGATGAGAAGATAAAGGGTTAAATGGACTGATTTATTTCTCACCTGTAACGCTGTGGCTGAGAGTAAAGAAATGTGAGTCTTTTTCTGTGAGCAGAGCTGCAGATGTCAGATACGCCGTCAGCATAGACGCGCTGCTGTTCTCAGGCAGTTTCAGAAGACTTTTGGGAAACTGAACACTTGGTTGAAATGACAGATCTGTGAAACATGTGAAAATAAACATACTGATATGCACACTCAATGACACTCAGAGCAAATCCACTGAATACATTATACATAAAACTGCAGCATCGTTTACTTTCATTCTTCTATCTTCACTTTCATTGCATGTTAAAAAAATAAAACATCTCTTGTAAAATCTCTTGCATAAATACAAAGATACGGTGTGTGTCCAGATGTCAGAGAAGTGAATTTCATTTACAGTTGTGTACAGACATAGAGACTCTGGATATTATTGTATTTTCTCAGATACTGTATATGTTGAGAATTGATCCTGTGACTTTGTTGTTGTTATAGCAGCATGCAAAACTTACTGAACTACAGGAACATGCATTTCACCATGAAAACAATTGTGTTTAAAATATGTAACATAATGAAATGAAAGTAGTTGGCAATAACATGAAGCTGAGTGAATGATGTAATCTTTATGTTGTCATTAATTCTTTATGGTAGTACAGTCAAAATGATATTGATCTTCTATTGCAGCAAATATTTTTCATTTATTGGTTTATATAATAGTGACAATAACTACTTTTCATCTACAGTCCCTAGGCAGGTAACATAAAACTAACATAAAGACAGCCAACAATAATACAACATTCATTCACTATAAATGAAAAGGTACACATAATGGTGACATATACATATGTCAACAACAAAACAAAACATGGAAGGCAACCACTCAGGAAAGTACTGTAAACGTTTTTTTTGACATACCAGATGTTTTTCGAGTTATCAGCACAGTATCCTCAAACAGCCAGATGTTTCCTTGAGTTTGAGGACGCAGGGACATGGTAATGACTGAAAAAACTACACAAAATCAAACCTTGAATTAGCAAAAAATGTCTCTTGGTAAACCAGTATAACATCAATTTCTCCATGTGTTTGGTGGTTTTTAAAGGGCTCGAGCCGTGTGTTACACCGCAAGTCAGAGTGCCTCAAAATGGATCATTGTAGCTTCCTCACCGTCATTTTTGTTTTTCTTATCGAAAATCTTACACATTCAAAACCAATGACATTTCAAACTAAAACATTCAGGAATAAAGAGCACTTGTGTAAATGTTTACAGAAGAATTGTGAGGCTTACTGGGCATCTTGCTGGTTTTCCAAGGCAGCTGGCTGAGCACATAACCCTCCCGGCGGGCCACCAGGTTGAGGGTCAGTCCCAGGTGATACGGGACGGTAAGAGTGACCTCTCCATTCTCCAGAGTTTGACTGGAGTGAATCTGAGATCCGTTCACAAACACACACACCACAGCTCCTTTCAGAAACCTCTGACTGGACGAATCCTTCACCCAAACCTTCAGCGTCAGGGACGAGCCTAGAGACCACCAGAAGGTCACAGACAGTCTTATCCAAGACAAACATGTGCTTGAAAAATACATATCATACATAAGAATGAGCTGTGACAGAAAGCATCAAGACCAAGAAGCTTTTGTGAATGTCAGAGAAATGCAGGCTAGTAAACAAACTTATATTAACATTCATAAGTTGACATTTAAACCCACTGTATTATAATTTTATTTAATTCCTGCTAAAATGTGTCAGTGATTGTAAAATACAGATAGCTTTGATGTGATCATCATTCAGATAAACACCTCCATTTAAACGATGACGCAATAAAAACCTCCCTTAAAACACATCTTGTTCTTTATTATGGCTAGATGTCTGAACCAACACGTCCTGGACTAAAAGAAAACATTATGGCCCGGTTTCACAGACATGGCTTAGCTGAAGTTAGGACTGTGCCTCTGTTAAATGAAGATATTTATGTCTCTTAGAACAATACATTACTAGAGACAAAACTATGTTACTGATCTATTTTTTTAGCAAGTTCATTTTTAAACCGACACCGTATTTATAAACATTTGTATAGATGCTCATTTGTTAACAACAGAAAATGACCACATGTCATCAGGGGCAGTATCACATTTAAAATTCAAAAGCTATTTATATTTTCCTTGTACAAATCCTGCTAAAATAAAATCAATATGACCATGATGCTCCATTCAATCTAACAGAAGATCCGGCCTCGGACAGTAAATAAAAGTGTCGGCCAGTGTTTGTTCTTTGCCTGGTGTGTCATCTCATCTCATATCATCTCTGTGAACAGTATAGCGTCATGTGTTTGTGATTATCACAAAAAAATATATATCTAATGCTGCTCAGCCATATCATCTGTAAATAAAACTAAAACACACACATGTATGGTGAAATAGAGAGCTGTTAATAATAGAGCCATGTCGTCACGGATAAGGCCCTGTATGATAACAACAGAAGCACGCCCGCGACTGAACAGCTCTTTGTTATGATGAAAACACGGCCGCAGCTGATGTCATGGCGCTGGTGCTGATGCTGGGGATGCAGATGATGCTGCGCACGTTACCTGACACAGACTCCGGCGCATCCTTCCGCGCGTCGCTCCCATTGTCCTCCTCCGACAGCGAGGCGAGGCCGTGGGAGAGCACCCCACCCTCCGCTCGACCCACGCACGCGTCCCCGCAGAAGATCAGCGCAACGAGCAGCAGGCGGAGCGGCAGATCGGGCATGGCGTCTCAGACATCACTGCGCCCACGGAGGACGAGAACGCGGTTGTTTTTTTCCGTCTTCAGGTCGTGTGTGTCATGGTCACGTCGCGGTTGACGAGTGAACAGATGAACGGATGCTGAAGAGTCACACTGGCGCACGCGATGCCATCTGCTGGATAAAGACTATTAGTGTTCTCTACTGTGTGTTTGTACAATATAATCACACGTCAGATGTGTAAATACTTCTATGATACACATAAATATAAACAACTCTCTAGCGAACACGATGTACTTCTGAGAAAAAAATAGAAACATCTGAGTAATTATACTGGATTTAAAGTCCCAGTGAAATTAAAAGGACAATTCTTATTTTTTCATGAAATATTAAAGCGTTAATTGTAAATAGTTTATCAATATGGGTCATTTTCTATTTTAAAAACGCATGTGTCCTCGTATTCTTCAGTTAAAATCTGAAAATACACTTCCGCCCTGAAATGACGATCCATCTCAAATGACGTAAATTAAACGGCTTGGGTGAGCTGTTAACTCCTCCCCTTCAACTGTCAGTCTCCTCCCAGTTTCTTTTCGAAATCAATGCAGCAGCTCTTTTAACACATCCAATCATTCGCAGTGAAAAACGCAAGCCACGCCCACACATTTTCTCCTTTGAAATTAATTTTCCCCCGGAAATGTGTCAGAATACGGAAGTAAGAACGATCACAAATTCCGGTTCACGGGGACTTTAATGGTTATAATGGGAACTGTACAGATCTCAAGGTTAACTATTATGGTGTCTGTAGTAATATCAGAGGGATGTTATCTGGAGCATGTGAACCAACACCATTAAATCCTACTGGAATAAGATCCACACTACAGGGAAATTGTGTAATGGTTTAAATAGTAAACAGCAGATTAAAGCTAATAATACCTTCACAGTTAGTATGTTTGACTAAAACTAAGCATAATAATGAGACTTATTTCAGAAGAGCCGAGCTGGTTGGGGCAGCACAATATGTTAGTAATAGGGATGCACCGATGCATCGGCCGATATTAGATTAATTTATCACCATCTTTATATCGGCAAAAGCATGAAAAAGTCCGATACAGATGGTTTGAGACCTTTGATTTCCGTGAAGTGGAAACACAGATGGAAAGTAGCAAACGCCAGAAAGTAACGCTGAACAATTGTGCTATAAATAGCGGCAATAATGATTCAGCTGCTGTTCAAATATTCAATCTGCTTGTTCTGTGTGTGTGAGTGGTGTGGTTTTGTGTAACTCACTGTAGTGGACTTTTAGCATCTGGTGGACTCGAACACATACACTGAATCAGCGCTGATCTAACAGAGTTTATCTCAGACGCATTTCACAGTTTCATTTGAGTGAAGCTGCAGTCAAACATTACTTTTATGCATTCGGCAAGCCGTCAAAACCTCATTACAAACCTGCTACTTAAAATCTACTAGTAATTAAACGCAAGTAGACTTAAAACAGCAAATGAAAAAAAAACATAAGATGTAAGACACTGGTTCATATAAACATAGTTGTACACCACAAAAAGAAAGCAAACAGAATCTAGAAAAATAAAATTGAATTTGGTGAAAAAAATCTTATGGATTTCATAGGTCCCTGGTTTATAAATAACTGCATGTAGGCAATGAGTTGGATGTCTGAATATTATATTTTTCCCAGAGCAAAATAATTACTGTAAATAGCAGAAGCACAGACTTTAATTTATTAAAGAAATTATCCATTTGAAGTCAAATTTGATTTGTTTTTAATTAAAGAAATATTGGATAGCAAAAATAACCTTTGAAGATTATCATGATGTCTTAGTGTATTTTCATCTTAACTTACATTTACAGGCACATTAACAGTTGTACATCTCTTAAAATGTTAAAAGGATCCAACTAAAGTTCAGTAAAATAAACTAGTATTGTATAGAACTGTATGCGATTGACCCAAATCGGAATCGGGCAATAGTTGTTTATTAAAATCTGTATCGGCCCAAAAAATCCTAACGGTGCATCCCTAGTTTGTAACGTTAAAAACTAAACCCAGTAAATGTACAATTAACAGAAAGTCCGTGCATAACCATAAAGTTTCACCATAAACAGAAAAACTGAACATTATTTGTAACAGAAGTCTAAAAGAGCGTGAAGGTTTTCACGAGGTATCTGAAAACCTCAGTTTTATTGTAATCAATTGAAGCGCATCACAATGTTCTCATAAAGCAACGTACATACAACATACACACAGACTGTGGAAAAAGACCTCCGTAAAGAGAAAGGCTTCAAAGAAAAGTCATCCACTCACCCTTCTGCTGACAAAAAAAAAATCCAACTCAAACACATGAAATCACATAAAAACAAAACCAAGGTTTTAATTACTTTTTTTATACATCTATTTTTTTCATTTTATTGAAACCAAACATTTCATAATCACGCAGCCCTATAAATGAGCAGATGAGCTTTCCACCAACACACCAGTGTAAGAACACAAATCTCCCATAATCCTCTGCATCTGTTGTCATGTAAAGCACTCGTGGTGGTCGACAGTTAGTCGGACTGTTTTGTTTAACTGATTAAAGCTATCGAGCGCTCACCGGCCTCAGACACAGAACAGAAAATCTAATTAAAACGGGATCCAAACAGCTCCCATCAACACATTTATCTGCATATTATGAAAGCCTTGTGATAGGCTGAGACAGTAGTTACCCTGCCTATCAGATGATGGCAAAGTCAGGAGGACACAAGTGGAGAAAGGGAAGTGGGAGGAGACAACCTGCTAAACCACACCCCTTCCCCCCTACCACCCGATTAAACCTCCTCCTCTTCATCGTCCTCATCCTCCAGGTCACAGAAGTCGATGGATGGTCTGCTGTCCTCTGCCTCATCTTCATCAGATTCTGTAAATGAACCTGTGAGCATGAGAAACACCCACAATTCAACAGTCAAATAAAACAAGAACGGCAACAAATAATCAATAAAACATGAAGAGTCAGCAGACGACTGCATTATTGAAGCGGCGGAACCACACAAATTCTCCAAAGAAGAGTGTTTTAATATTAAAGTAAAACAATTTTTAAATGATTAAATGCTTTGCTGCTCCACTTTTTTGCAGAATTCTACTTAACACTAAATCTACATGACAAAACTCTTCATTTAATTTGATGCAATGTTGCTTTCATCTTCAAATGAGACTTTTACCTTCACGGAGCGTGTCAATCCAATAGAGAAAAGCATCTTAATTGTAGATTTAAAAAAACATAATTGGACACGAAACGTTAAAAACAAGAACATTAACATGATCATCAAGGAAAGACTGATCCATAAAGGAAAAATAAAGATTATAGGAAGCCGTTTTGATCCTTTGCCTTTTAAAATATTGCAAGCTTTTTTTGCTCACATTATTTTTGTGGATTTATCTGAAGCGCTGAGACTATCTTTCCTAAATGACGCAGTGGCACTCCTAATAATAAGCAATAATGTAACATGTACACCTGTTGTTTTGTTTGCAAAATAAAGTTTGTCAACACTATGATTGAAACCAAATCAGACCTTATATTAATATACACCTATAGTATTTAGTAAATGCACAGAAAATATCCCCACCAAGACAAGTCATGCACAGACAGTGTTTTATCTGCACTTACCTATACATGTCAAGAACAAGCTGACATTACAAACTGACAAGATTTACAAAAGGTTTAGTACAACAATAAATGCAGAAGTGATTGAAGACGTACTTTCAAGATCATCCATGTGTTCGTGCAGAGTTCTCGCCAAGTTGAAAAACTGAGCGAGAGAGAGGAAGACGTTCAGGTTTATAGCGTACACTTTCAGAACGCCACGTGTGATGATCACGCACATCAGCCAATGAAGTACAGAATACATGAGTGAAAGAGAAACGAGAAGCACTTACCCCAGCATCATTCACTGCTCCCAGAACATCAGAGAATCTCTGTTCACACAGATGAAGAAGAACCACCAGATAAAGACCACAACTGATGAACTCGTACTCAGACTGAGAAAACAATGAAAAACAAATAGCAAGATTACATCACAAAACCACTCACATTACTGTACGATTTAAACGACTGTGAAAGACAATCGGTCTAAACACAACTCCATGTTACTATTCCAAATCAAACAATTCGTTCCGAGTCAAATCATTACACACATGCAAGTTTGTGTTTTATTGGTCTTTGGTCCGCTCACCCTCTCGTGAGATCTGTAGAGTTCATTAATATCAAAGTTCTCGATGTTCAGATGCAGCTTTTCCTTGCACAGTTCACAGGTAGCGATGGCCTCCAGGTTTGAGCCTGTGTGACAGACAGACAGACAAAAACTGTGTGTATATCAAAACAAGATGTGTTTCATTACTGCTAGATTGAAATATATTGAGGATTATGGTTTATGAAAGCACCATCTGAAATACCACCAGACACTTTTTCCAATACTGCTGAAAATGTGGGCAATAAAAAGGGCATTAGATTAAAACAAAATAAACCTTGACATAGAAAGGATCGTACCCGAGCTGATTTTGGAGCGCAGCCATTTCTTAATACAGTCCTGATGCACAAACTGCAGACTGCCGGTGCATTTACAGGGTTCAATCAGAGGGTTTGAACTCGACTGCTCGCCCATCTGACAGATCCTGCACAGATCTCCCTCCTCCTCATCTGAATCCTCCAATAGCAGGCTACACAGCAGAAAGGGGGTGTGGTTAATCTCAGCCAATGAAGTGTTGAATGTCTCCTCACAAAACACACTCACCTCTCTTGAATCTTCCGCAGTCTCTCTGGGTCTCTGGATGGGACGGGCTTCTCCTTCACCTGCTCATTACTTTGACTCCGCCCCTCGGCTGACACACCAATGATTACATTCTCAGGCATCTGGAAGAGTGGGCTGGACATCCCCCTGACAAAGCCGTGGCTCCGCCCAGTCAGACGGGCGGAGTCCTGCAGCAGTGATGCAGAGTGACCCGAGGCTCCGGAAGAGGGTGCCGCCGTGGCGCCCTCCGATGGCGATTCTTCATCATCGTCCTCATGACCAACGCCCCGGTCGGGAGATTTACGCCCGTCTCCGGCACTAACAGAGAACTGGGGTGAGCGGCGAGGCTCCATGCGGGCGCTTTCATCGCGGCCTTCTCTTCTGCGGCGAGAGAACAGAGGGGTGCAACGGTTCCAGTTGAGCCAAGCCAAACCCCCTGAAGCCCTGAGAGATTCCGGTTCCTGTTCCACCGCCGCGCTCTCTTGAACGGGAGCGAGGGACGGACCGCGTCTGCGCAGAAACGAAAACCCCTGACCCGGGTCAGAGCTCCCCAGCTCTGCCTCCGAATTCTCTCGACTGACAGGAGGAGGGGCTTCACAGGGTGGGGCTTCCTCTGGGCCGGAGTCGTACGACCTCGAATCAGAGACAGAGCTGGAGCTTGACTCCTGACTCGAGCGGCGAGAGAAGAGCCGGGACAGCAGACGTCTGGTCGTCCGCCTGCCATCGGAGTCACCACTGCTCTGAGTGGAGAGTGGAGCGGGGGCGGGGCTAGAGGGGGGTGGGCTGGAGCGTCGCGCAGTAAGGGGCGTGTAGGGGGTGGAGCTCCAGGATGAGATGTGGGAGGGTTCAGAGACAGAGCTAGAGGTTAAGCTGGTGCGTTTTGGATCTCGAGTGTAAAGACTCGGCTGATAGTCAGAGGTCAGAGAGTGAGAGCTGCGCTCCAGAGGGGAGGGGAGGTACTTGTCTGAAATACGCCGGTTAGATCCACTGTCCCTGTAGGAGGAGTACTGGCTCTCTTTGGGTCTAGCACCTTGTGCATAGGTGGAAGTAACTCTGTCTGAGCGATCTGAAACACAAACGTACATGTGTAAGTGCTCTGGAATACTTGATTCTGATTGGTCAGTTGTGGAAATCGAATGATTCTGAATGTTCAAAGAACACAATTCAAGCATAGCTGTGGTTCTGTATTTATTCGGCACGCAGAGATGAATATCACAGAAGATGTCGATCATACACAGTGATGAAGTCAGCCCACTGGTCCGATAACTGGAGCTCGATCCTGAATCCACTCTTTTCTCCAGATCCCTGCGGGACCACAGACTCTCTGATGGACTGGACGAGGAGGAGGATGAAGAAGATGACGATCGAGATAAAGGACCAATGCTTGACTTCCATGATGAATCTAAAAGCAAAAATAATGTGGTAATCCATCTCATGTGTGACCCTGGACAACAAAACCAGTCTTATGGGTTCATTTATAAACATCTGAAAGTTGAATACAGAATCTTTCTATTGATGTACGAGTTGTTAGAATAGAACAATATCTGGCTGAGATAGAACCCTTTAAAAATCAGGAATCTTAAGAAAAAAAATGCCTTTGAAGTTGTTAATCAGAGGCGCTGTACCAGGTGTCATCCACTCACAAAAAATAAAGTTTTTATCTATTTAAGGTTGGAAATTTAAAAAATATTTTCATGGAACATGATCTTTCCTTAATATCCTAAAGATTTTTGGCATAAAAGAAAATCGATCAAAAATGTCCCCGTGCTACTTAAGGTTTTGTCATCCAGGGTCACATTTATTAGAGACATATTCGATGTATGAGACACACTCAACATCTTTCATATTTAACAGAATATCAAACCAAGTATTCCACATGACAAGCTAGCCATTTATAAAAGGTTTTTAGCCCAAAACTGTTCATGAAGTGTTCCAAACTAGAAGTTTTGGGGCCGATGAGGATTCAACCGTGTCATGCGTGTACAAACCACGTGTGTTTTGAATGAACATCAGCGGAGCACTCACCTATAGTGGAGTATGAGCTGGCAGGTGTAGATGTTGATGTTGATCTGCTGCTCAGCTGATATGATGGTCTGTTGGTGTAGGACAGTTTGGCTCTCTTAGATTCGGTGTCTTGAGATGTGCCGAGAAGTCCACAGTAGGTTCCTATTCTCCGTTCAGAGTCAGTCTGAAATAAACAAACACACACAAAGTCAGACGTCTGGATGGTTTACAAAGCCTGCGGTACACTGTGACAGAATCAAAAACAGTCTGGAGATGCGTCACACAAAATGATCGACGATAAGCATATATTTCAACTGATTTCATTTGATGACGGAAAACTTGCTTCATTATAGAATGAAGATGAAAGCAAAGTATTTACAAGTCTAACTCTGTCCCCACTGGAGGATTGTGTCCATGATCGATCACAGGAAGACACAGAGGAGGTCGATGAGAGAGGTGTGGAGAGTTTCCAGCTGCTTTCAGACGAGCGGTATCCTCTCGGTGAGCCAATCAGACGAGAGCTCTGAAACGTCAGAAATGACATCACACATTAGGACACACAAACACAAGTCATGTTAAAACTGAAGGGTTGGGTTTGGGTTCCACTGAAGAAAGAGTCACGTTCAGATTTACACACTGTATGAGGAGAAATAAATGATGACAAATGTAGATCTTTGAGCGATTCCTAAATTTACATGGATTGTGTCATCTGGAGTTATTCTTGGTGTGTCCTTATAACATCAACACAAAAGCCACTGCAGTAGGTCTTGTCTGTGTTCTTTGGAGTGTTATCCCCTTCGGCAAACTATTTATGGGCTTCTGGACGGGACCTTAATGGTCACTTCATATACAACATCCACTGAAGTACAGAAATAGACGAGCTCTTGAAAACACTCCTGAGAGTGACAAAGAACTCTAGAAGCTTCTGTAAGTTTCTCTAGAGCGTCACCAGGCCAAAGAATCTCACAGGACCTATAAAAAGACCAGTGAACTGGTCCAGTGTAACATGAAGACCGCAGAACACCACACACCGCCAGCAGACGTTCTAGAACATTCACAGAAAAACCAAACTTCCAACAATAACAAAACCTTAGAAACACGCTCAATAAGAGGAGAAACTGAGGGGAAAAACAAACAAACAAAAAAAACACATCTGTTCTGTATGACAATAATTGTAACAATGATGATAAATCTCTCTTTTTGTTAGACATTTAATGAAATATATTATTGACCATTTGTTTTCATAATACCATATGGACACATAGTACGGTTTCTCTGTCAACTTCTCCCAGTTGATTTCTGGATCCTTTTTGGTTTTATAACTTCAGTTCAAGTTCAGAATTGACCTTTTGCAAAGCCCGCCCCCTTTTGCCATGTCTGACGTGTGTCAAAGCACTCCCACTGCACTGAACAATATTATCGTCAAGTAATCATTCCTGGAAAAAATACATGTACGTTCAGCCAAAAGCAATGTGAAGGTCTGCAATTTACATTCGAAGTATATATTCAGGATGTGAAAGTGATTTGGAATGAATCACATCATTAAAAAACTAAATCAGTGTGTATTTATAATGTCACATTCGGGCTGCGTTAGTTAAAGGGATAGTTCAACCAAAAATGAAATTGTCATCATTTACTCACCTCGAGTTGTTCCAAATCTGTATAAATGTCTTTGTTCTGATGAACAGAGAAAGATATTTGGAAGAATGCTTATAACCGGACAGATTTTGACTCCCATAGTAGGAAAAAAACAATTGTAGACAAAAGTTCAACAGAACAAAAAAATTATAAATAGATTTCCCTATTATGGGAGTCAATGGGTGTTAAGATCTGTCTGGTTATAATCATTCTTCAAAATATCTTTCTCTGTGTTCATCAGAACAAAGACATTTATACAGCGAGTAAATGATGACAGATTTTTCATTTCTGGGTGAAGTATCCCTTTAACTACAGTAACAGTAGCCTATAGTGTTCTTGCTGTAATGCCAAAACATGTGTTCAGCACCATAAACGTATAGGCAACGAATGAAAGTCTCAATAACATTCTGGCAGTGTTGATGAGATGCAGTCTATGAGGAAACACTCCAGACAAGTCTTCTTGTTTTAAGATGTTTTTATTGTTGTACATTATAACAACCAAAATTCAACCGAAACGGTGATTATCTGGGATCGTGTTGGCACAGTGTGATGGAAAGCAACAATCGCGATCAAACTCTGTGGTTTGATTGTCGGAGAAATGGCAAATAGCAACGGGGGGGCGCATAATATTTGTGTTATGATTGGTCAGGTCGCCTGTCAATCAAACCGCCAGGCAAAGGGTCAATTTTTCATATGGATTCAAACCTGCTTCACAGAAAATCCATTTTTACAACCAGAAGAGCAGTAATAGAAGCAACAATAACACGTGATCAAAATATTTACAATATGGGTCAAAATTCGCCGAATTTTATAAAGTAGGAGGAAATGCTGAGGGCAAAAATGTTACGCAACTCTCTAGTGGAATCAACATAACTTCAGGGTAAACAAACAAACAGGAACAAAAAACATTCAAAGGTTTGAATGACAGCAGTTATTTTCCACTGAAAGAACGGATTGAGAAATAAAAGCTGCAAAAGTGTACGTGAAGAGACACAAGTGTATAATACCTGATAGTCGGAGTCGAGTTTAACAGAAGTGTCTCTACTGAAGCGATCTCTACTCAACACACTGCTCCTGCCGTACAGTCGACTCGGACCAAGAGCTGAAGATGAGCTGGACAGAGACGAGGGAGACGACAGCGTGGACGAACTGGACACACTGAACGGAAAACGGCGAGACTTGGAATCCATCTCTGATCTGCAACCTTAAAGACATAACAGCAAGAAAAAACCATGATCAACCCTGAGGGGTTTCTTTAGTCCTCCAAAACCTGTCAGATATGACAAGTTAACCTGACCGATGGTTTACAAACATTAAAAGTGACATGACATCAGAAAAAACGTGAACCTTAAGAGTGTTTTCAGCGTGACCATGAGAAGAGAAGATAAAATTCAGTCATTTATTCTCCGTCATGTGAAACACAAAAGAAGATATTTTGAGAAATGTCTCTGTGGTTTTGTGTTCATACAATGAAGTCAATGGAGTTCAGTGTTGTTTGATTAAAAACATTCTTATAAATATCTTTATCATACAGGTTTGAAATGACGTGAAGGTGAATAAATGCTAAAAACTCTCCCTTTGGGAGGAACTGTCCCTTTAAGAAGGTGGGCTAGAGATCAGTCACATTATCATTGATGGCAGATTGAAATATTTACATGTCAGCAGAATATTCTGAATAAAGACGAATACATACTTTTTTGTTTTTGTCTTTGGAAAAGACTGATAAATCAACACATAACACCATGTCTACACCGGGCGCGATAAAAGACTAAATGATCCCTGAAACCCAGTGTTGAAGTTGCTGTTTTATGGTGTACCAGAACACAAAGTATTATTGACAAGCAAAGTAAATATCTTATCTCTTTTGCAACATTATTAGCGAGGAGAGGAATATGAATTGAGTGGAAGTCAGTAAACCCACCTTAAGCTTCAGAGTGGATGTGTGATCTGATTTTATATTTGAAATAGAGAAATTTAAGTATTTAATGAAGGGTTCTCCAAAACAATCTATGAGACGTGGCAACCTATGAACACATTTTTATAACACGAGGAAATGATATATAAATATATTTGTGGAAACTGGTTTAAACATGATCACCATTGCTGTGTGTTTCTACAATGTAAAGAACATTATGAATATGTCACAGAGTTCCTATATGATATTGTATTAGTAAATGTGTATAATATCGTGTTACAAGATGAATATTATCAATTATAATTTTAACTCCATTTGATTTATTATTGGCTTTGTTATTACTTCGTATTGTCTGTACTTAATTATATTTAATGTTTCTTTATCATTTTGATTATGTTGGTGGTGGAGGTTATAATATGGGAAAAGGTTTAACTAAAGTGTATCAAATGCTTTGTTAAAGATTGAAAAAAAGTTCATAAATAAAATGTTTTAGATAAGACTAAAAAAGAAAAATGAATTCAAAAATTGTATTATAATTATTTATTTTGTCCACACTGATTGAATGTGACATGACAAACCCAATAAGAACAAGCGGCTGTCGTGTCACGTCGCACCCGGTGTAAACGCAGTGTTAGTTCTCATTCAGAGCTTTAAACCGTCAGAAAACTGACAGCCCTAAAGTAGGTCATGAGACTCAAATTCACTCGAGTTTCTAGATGAATAGACAGACATACAGAAATAACAAACATACAGATTAGAGTCTTAACCCATTAAGTGTTTACAAAAACACATTTAACAGATATTCTTTACATTTCATGAAGTAAATGTGATTAATTAAATTACCAGACGCTTACATCGCTGAATATAACCAAAATCTGATCACATGACATTATAATCATAACATCAGAAATGATTCTTGTATGTAAACTACATGTAAAGGTATTAAAATGACACCATGAGAAGACAGCATGTCCTATTCGCGCTCTGTTATGTCCCATCATGCACTCTTTCCCCTCTGTAACCCCCCCATACATACTGCAGTCATCTATAAATACATCTCTCTCTCTCTCTCTCTCTCTCTCCTGTACAACATCAAAATAGCAACATCCTGTAATAAAGACCCACTGCTGTACACTGAACTTTTTCCAACACGCGTCTGCAAAGGCAGAACACAGCTAAACTTAACATCAAGTCATGGCAGTCAGGTGTAATGTGAAGAACTACAGCGGGATGAAATAAACTCACATTTACATAAAGAGGAATATCCTGGGGCTGATATTGGCCATTTGGATAAATGTCATTACACCTAGATCAAACAAACACACTTCTCCCACAATTATTAAAAACCACCCAAATGTGATTCATTTATGCTCATGGACTACGTTTTGAGATATTGTGAAGGAAGTTTATCATCAAACAACTCTGAAGCTCATAGACTTTCATGGTATGGACACAAACCGGAGACATTTCTCAAAATTTCTTCTTTGGTGTTCCACTGAAGAGAGTCGCCAGTCTTAAGTTTACACATGTTTGACATCCATAAATGACTGTTGTTTTAATAAAAGGAGAGCTCAATAAACACGAGGGTGTGTTTGTCAAGCAGACATGAGAAAACAAGCACACGAAACCCTGTGAACTTGTTTGCTTATTATGCAACTAGTGCAAAAACATTTGAACATTTAAACAAACTTCATTTCTACACGCAATGTGCTCTTTTTACACACACAACACCGATGTTTAGTCTATAACATCAGTCTGTAACACAACACTAAAAAAATCTTGCGTGTCAACTTATTGCACACTGACAATCTGTAACACATTCGGGTTGATTTGAAGCCTGTTTTGACTTGAAAGCTCAAGTTCCGTGAACTCGAATAACGTGTATAAACGTTTGCTCGAATACAGAAGACAGAACGCATCGCACGCGCACCGATCCGTTAAACCGGAGGCGTTTAACCGCAGCTCGCATTAATAAAGCGCCAGATGTTCAGGCCTTGTTTGTGTTAGTCAGTCCACATCGCAACTAAAACAAGAATTAATCGATTTCATTTCGCAGTCGAATAGTAATCGTTTATATTATGGTTTTAACGAACGCTGCGTGTTGAAGTCTCGTCGTGTTTAAGAGTGTTCCGTATGTGAACTCACCTCTGATCTTCCGTCTCTCCGCTTCTAATGATAATGGCGTCCGTGTGTTGATATAGGAAGCGTCACGTGATTTAAACCGAACACCGACAGGAAACGCGCATCTGTTTTAACTGAAAGTGATTGACAGGCGGTCCAGCCAGTTAATGATCGAGTTTTGAAATATCGCCCGCCTTTTTGCTTAATATGAGTCAATCCCGCCGCCATATTGGGAAGGTCAACACTTACTGTTCTATGAATGTAAAGAAGTGAACGGGAAACTGCGGTTTTTCTGAAAAAAAAGACATAACGGTTACATACGATTCAACGGCCAGTGCGACGTGCTATGTATATCTATGGTAAGACAAATAATTTCAACTTTCAAGATCTTTATTGTCACATGTACTATACAACAAACTTCTCATTTCCTGTCAGGACATCTAGGGCCTGATTCCACAGACAAGGTTTAGCCCAAACCAGGACTGTCTTAGTTCATTTAGGCTATTTAAATCACTTTTATTTTAATGTCGTAGAAATAAACATTACAGATCTGCATCCTGAAAAAAAACAATGTCACTGACATATTTTAAGATATGTCAGTTTCATTGTTTTGTTTCAAAAGGCACATCAGAAAAGTTCTTTTCACGTAAGACTGCTCAAAATTCATTTAAATCTGGGATTAGTTTTAATCCTTGTCTGTGAAACGGGGGCCTAGGGTATGAATACACGATACGCAACAAGCGAGGAGTAATAACAGTAACAATGAATGCACAATAACTAAAATACCCAAAATACTAAGAAACAATACAAAGGATAGGAAGACGCAATAAGAACCATAAAATAAAAAATAATTTTATTGTATAAAAATAAGGATGTAGTGGAGGAATGTTAAAATTACAAATACTGTAAAATGTACGAGGTGTTTGATAATTAATCATTTGTACACCTTTGGTAAAACTGTCAATTTGATGGTTGCCATTATAGTTTATGAACCATCAGGTATTCACTTTTATAAACTAAAATCTGTACAAAATTCCTTCTATCCCAGTAGAGGGGTGTTCTAGTGTCTCCATTCCACTAAGTAATGCAAATACATTGAAACCATTTAATCCAATAAATTGTTTCTACAGATTTCTTGAGATTCAATACTTTACTCGTGACATAAATATATTTATATTAAGTTACATATTAAGTAAATATACTATGTGTTGCGGAGCTTGAATGAAAAAGCAAGGCAAGGTAATGTGCATGTGTAAAGTAGTGTTTTGCCATTCTGTGAACTTCACATCATAATCATAATTTGTGTATATTTCAGTATTTTATTCTTCTGCAGTCATTTGTGTGCTTGTCCAGCAGATGGCTGTATGATGCATGATTTGATGGTTCTGTAATGATGATGGCAGCGCTGTTTGTCTTGTGTTTGCTCGAAGCCACATGGCATTCATCCTGTCACTGTGTTAATTAAACCACATTAATGAGAACTGCAAACACAACTGCTGCTGTAATTCAACTTACAGTATCTATAAATCCGCACAATGAATTATGTGTATTAATATGATTCAACAAGAACAACATTCATCATTATACACGCAATCTCAGAAGCACATTATGTTTTAATTGGTTCATTGATCACAGCCTTAAACCAGCTACTGAACTATTATTACTAACCGCTTTACATTTTATACACTAGTCCTACGCAACGTGCTTCTTTATACAGTCCAAGTTTTGAGTGTTTAAATGAGCGTTTAATGTTATGTTCTAAATCCTCAAAGTAAACTCAAAATGTTGCATTTTATCCAGAAGGACTGAGTTGCCTTAAGGCTTTAGGAGATTTCATTATACGGTTTGAAACTCTAAGAGGTCTGAGAGGTAGAGCTCTCATTCACTCTAATCCTTACATGGTGACAAAGAGCCTGTGATGAAGAGGTCACCATCAGAACAAAGACAGAACAGAAGCACAACCCCCACCAGCGTTTGTCCTGTCCGTCTGCTGTCATGTTCTGCCTCCCACCAACCCATGACTGGATCAAGAAAGACCTGCGATGTTTATGCGTCTTAAAGAGGAAGGAAAAAAGCCCTAAACACTTAAAATACATGTCTACTTCAAAGGGCACTTGCTTCTTCTCTATGATGTGATGGTGTGTGATCGAAGCTTTCAGCGTCCACAGAGCTGAAAACCAAAAGAAGTCTGATTCAGAGCACGTCATGAAGTAAAACGGGCACGGCGGGCGAGGTGATCGGGGCAGGAGTCAGGAGTCAGGAGCTTTAGACAAGCGAGCTGAAAGAATGTCTGGCCTCTTTCTCCACAGATGTGTAATCACAAAGGAATGCCTGCAGACCGCTCGGCTTTTCCAGCGTTCTTCGTTCACTTGTTCACCAGAGCTTTCCCACGCCTTCCTCCGGCTCTCAAGCCTCCTGCTTTTTCTTTCCTGGCCGAGGTTCACGGCACATGAACGCACCTCGGAGGGTCACGCTTTCACAAAGAACACAATGCCACTTCAGTCCGCCACGCAGTGCACCGGCCCTAAAAATAGAGTGGCTGGTGAGAACATGTTTCTCTGACCTCCCGTCCACGTGACGTGTCATTCCTCACACGCACTCTTGTGAAGAAGCTCTCCGCAGAGCATCTGCTCCACGAGAAACGTCCGTGGATGCCAAATTAGTGCCAGCTTTCAGACACTTGTGTTTGCTCTCTGTGATTGTGACTGATTGTCGACAAGTGCCGCAATTCAAACAAGCAAAAACACATGCTTTGGTTTACTTTTTCGTTTCGAACATCACACGCTAATCCACAAATCACTGCGCCGGTGCATCGCTGCACACCAGAGCTGCGTGACGCAAACAATTTTCACTTGATTCATTACTGTGCAAACACCGTTTGCTCAGGAGACTTCTCTCTTGCGTCTCATTTAAGTATCAAAACGAATGTCGAGGTGAAATCATCTGGATTAGAGTAAATTCCATGAGAAATGTGTCGTTGAGTTCAAATCGTCAATCGTATTGACAAATCTGAGCTCACTTGTTGACATCTCTTCTCAAACTCTGATGACGGACACATTTGTCGTGACTCTGAGATGCAATTTCCATTTGATCTCCATTGAATTTCACTGATTTAGTTCAAAGATCTCATCTGTGGTTCTTCTTTGTTGTCATCGAGCCTTTGTTTTTGGTCCTGGAGTCTCTGGGAAAGCGCTGAGCTGGTAGATCTGATGGGAACAGTATGTGTTAGTTGTTTATTATATTCCAGTCCTCCAGGTGTACAGAGACTGCTGTGATTATCCGTGCTCCACCCAAAACCACCCCGCTGCGTGGAGACGGATGGCTCACGGGGGATAAAGACACACTTGAACACACACTGACGCTCGCACATGAGCATGTTGGCGTGGTGTTGAGACACAGCCATTATCACAGTGTTGCTGATGGCCTAGTTTTGATCACATGACGAGGAGGATCTTCAGAACGCTGCTCGGAGCACAAGCTTCACTGAGCTGAGGAATGAAAGCAGACGTTGTTGTTGCGTTTGATGCGGACTGACAGTTGGCGTGATCATTTCAATAGGTTTTCTGAGAAAGGGAAAGCGAGAAGAGCAGGTTGGTCATGACGTAAAAAATATATATATTACTATAAAAAACGTTATAACTTAAATTATACTTGCCTGTTATAAATATATTCACAAAAATCTGTAGGCTGAGTATTTATAACCAGGGTTGGGTAAGGTAATAAAAAGTGTAAAGTATGGTATTATCCTTATTTTTACTGTTATTTAATTACAGTTACTTCGGATGTAATTGAACTAAATACTGTGTGATGTATTCAATAGTGGAATTGACATTAAAATTCAAAGTCTAACTTTATAATGCATGCATTAATGAGTCCTTCTCTTTGGTCCATTAGTAATACTACTTTATACAGTTTTATATGATTTATTTGGAAGAATTTAAAGAGCATTTATATGTCTATCTTTGATTCACATAACGTATCAAGGTTGATATAGGATATTGAATGTAATTAGTAATGAAATACTTTCTGGAGAGAGTAATTTGTAGAGCAATCTAATGACACTATTGAATATGTAATTAGTAACTAGTAATTCATTACTTTTCCACAGTAACTTGCCAAACACTGTTTTTTACCCACATTAACCTTTGGCTTTCCAGAGATATTTTTCTATCCACATATTGGAGGCATTTTTAAAACTTTTAATTGCACTAAGCCCCTCTGAATATCTGCCCCTGCTATGGTGAAAAAGTCATAAACTAAGCAGGAGGAAGAACATCTGCTTTGCATTTTGATGTCTATCTATGAAGGAGCGTAACCAAAGCCAAGCTATCATTTTTCAGGCCGGTGAATGTCCTCCTGCAGTTAGACTGGGTTTACCTTCGCTCTGATCTATAATTATACTGTTCCTATTTCAATTCACATTCTCAATTGATTCAATAACATCCCTGCTTTTCTTTGGCCTTGGCACTGATGCTCGTGGCCATAAATAGCTTGTATATGATGTTCGGTAAGAGAGCATACACATGTGTGATAACTTTGCACACTAGCGCCGTTCCATCTGAGCAGAACGTGATTGAGAACGACACGTCAAGGCCAGAGACAATCATTTACACAAACACACACTCCTTTAATTTCACTAATAATTCTTACCGCCTTTGTTTTAAAGGGAATTTATGTTAAATATTTCCATTAGCGTCTTGCACGGTTAGCAGTAGGATTATTTAAACAGTCATTATAAAGGGTTATTAAATAATATTATCTTTACAAATGCAAGCAGGCGCAGCGGCTGAGTCTCAGGGAATTGATCTGCTCGGTGTTTTTCCATGAAAATGTACCGCCATCTCTCTTCCTTTTTTTTCAGAGGATGGATGTTGCAGGGCTGCCTGACAGATTCTATTTTACTGATCTTGGTGAACGCTCAATCTACTCCCCCCCTTTATATTAATCCTCCTAATGTTTTCTCTCTTCCTCCGGCGGCTGATGCACTCTTTGATATATCATTGCTGAAGGGAGCGAGGGAAAATGTCAATTACAGCTGTTAAACGTGAACATTTGACTACTGTACACCGCTGTAGTTTTATAAGGACTTGAAGAGAGGACGGATCGCTCAGGTCGGGTTAACTCGGCTGACACTCTGGTCAAATCTACAAATGTATTTTGATCCAATTGCAAAACGAGGTACTTTATCCGTCCAGTGCGGCGTCTCGCCGGTCCCCTGACTCCGAAGCGTTAGCGATGATCGCATCTGTGTGAGGAGATGCTCCATTTTAAAGCCGTGACTGGATTTCTTTTTTTCTCCTCACATTAATGACCTCTTCCTGGAAATGAGTGTGTGCGGAAGAGAGAGAGAGAGAGGAGAGGGCTGATGTCAGTGGTCTGTCACACCTCATGTGGTTATCCCCGTGGGTCTGCCACTCCATCATTTCCTCTCTGTTTACCTCACCGTCGCCATATTAACAAGACTTTCTCCGCATTCGGGGATGATGCACCTACAGCAAACAGAGGAAGAAAGCAGGTTGGCATTTGTTCTCGTGCCAATGCAGAATCGTAACATCCATGGGTCAAAGGTCAGCTTTGTGACCTCACACCGCCAATGACATAATGATCTGCTGAGTAACATATATGAGAAGAATCCTAAAAAAGTCAAATGACATTATTTTCTAAATGTTAACTTCACACACAGGTGTGTGTACATCATCATCTCAGTACCCAGTCTCGACTGTGAGCCATAATCAAGCCACTCGCTCGCTCATTTGCAGTCAGATATATTAAGAATTTATGGCCGTATAAATTATGTAAACATTTAAAGGTCATCTTTTATTTATGGCTACAAACAGCAGAGCAGAAAGAGGAACAAACAGTTTGAATACCGAAGAGAAACATTTCTGGGGAAGGTTTTTACAGGGAGATTATCGTTGCTCTAAAGTCAGTCGTGAGAGAAGCGCTCTTTACTCTTTTCAAATGAGCTAATAAGGCAAACCGGCGAAACTATTGTCTCTTTCGCACTGATTAGCTCTTTGCCTAGTGATTTTATGCAAGACTAAGTGAGTGCTTCGCAATTCAATTATTCCGGCAAGCCAAACCTTAAGGCCGGCAAATTGCGTAAAGACACTATTCCAGTCTCTTGGAGAGAAATTTGTGTCATTGGAAATTAAACGCTTTTGTGGCGCTGGAAGGTTAGTGTTGTTAATGGTATTAGGGAATGTGGTGTACCGAGATGATTAAAATCTGCGTTAGAGAGAAAGAGAGAGAGAGAGAGAGAGAGGAAGGGCGAGAAAGAAAAGAAAGAGAAAAAAATCAATAGCTTCAAGCACAGCGCGCTCTAGATGGACATCTCCTCTGTCTTCATGCACGCTAATAGAAAAATAACAATTAAATCCACATCGCCACATTCATTTGCTTTCCATCCGTCTCGGGGGAGATCATCTTTACCGGTTAGTCTTCACTATGTTATTATATCTTCTAATCAAGTCTCTTTAAACACACACACACTCACAACGAGCCGATAGAAGACACAAGCTGTGTTCACCCCCTCCCTCCCCCAGCGGGCTTGCATTGCACTCATTGTACTTGTGCTTATTATGTTTCAAATGACCGAGGTACGGCTGACATTCTGGATGCATGCGGAGAGGCCCAGCCTCCGTTAATGACGCGGCTCACGCTCCTAAGAGCCCGAGCTCCTCACCCATCCACCCACCCAACCCCCAACACGCAGACTCTAATGAAGAACCACCAACACAATTACAAACCCCCGTGTGCCTCGGCTGGAAGAGGGGAGGAGGTTAGACACATATTACCGTCATGTGTGCACACACACACAGACACACAATTAGGGCTTTCTCAGTGTGGCTGTAGGGTGGTCCGACGATCAGATAAACACGAGCACATGCACCGCACACGCGATCAGACACCCTGAAAGTGCACGCAATCGTCTCATCTTCCCATTTTCTGGTGTTCTCATCCCCGGCTGTCTGCCTGCTTGTCCCCTCCGTAAACATCACCCGGCTTCATCTCCACAGGTGGGGGGAACCACGAGGGTCGATGAAGAAATGCAGAAATTGGAGACCGGGTGTGCGCGACCTGTGGACGTTCTGATGCCCGGAACATGTTTAAAAACTTGACACGATCTCAGCAGTGATTCATGAGAGAGTCTGGAAATGTGACCCTGGACAACAAAACTTATGGGTCAATTTTTCGAAATTGAGAGAAGCTGAATAATTCATCTTTCTATGGATGTATGGACTGTTAGGATAGGAGAATATCTGGCGGAGATACAACAGTTTAAAACTCAGGAATCTGAGAGGGCAAAAAATATAATATTGAGAAAAGTGCCTTTGAAGTTGTGAATCAGAGGCGCTGTAGCAGGTGTCATCCATTCACAAAAATAAAGTTTTTATATATTTAAGGTAGGAAAGGTACAATATATCTTCATGGAACATGATCTTTACTAAATATCCTAATGATTTTTGGCATAAAAGAAAAATCGATCAATTTGACCTATATAATGTTTATTTAAAAAAATGTTCCCGTGCTACTTAAGACTGCTTTTGTGATCCAGTGTCACTAATGTTTCCAATTGAACGTATCAGTGTGCTTCCATCACCACAACATCAGAACTTTTAACTGCTGCTGAAGCGCACAACATTTTTTCAAACGTTATCTTGTCTCGGAGTAAAAAATGAGCGGGTTTCCCTCGCAACACAAAGCAAAGCCTCGACGCAAGCTGCAGGCGCACAATTTGAAGCGTGAAACTCCCAAGAGTTGCCCCTCACTTTTTCTCTCCCGTAGCTCTTCTCTCAGTAAGGAGCGGCAGCGTGTCCCTCCTCGCCCCCCTCGTTGTTGTTTTCTTGCTCAATGAAATAATCTCCCACCCCCGTCATCCCTCGCCCCATGCCACCCCCTCCGGCCCAGTCTAGGTCAGAGGGCCCCCCTCAGCCTGTTGCTGATTGTAAGAGCGGCAGCAGGGAGAAAGAGCACACAATTAGGCACAGATGGCCGTCTGCCTCGTGGTGCCCAGCTCGGCTCCCACTGCAAAGGGCCATTCTGCCGCCTCTCGCTTTAGCCCCCGAGTGTAATTCAAATGAGAGATCAATGAGAGTCGTTGCAAAAGTAACAGTTCCAATTATTCTGCCTTTTATTTTCAGTTCCTCCCGAGCGCGGTGGGGGCCCGTTCCTTTTTTCTCTTTTCGACATCAGTTTAAGGGATGCTTTTGGATTACGGAAATTCTGTTGTCAAAACTGCAACGTTATCACCTTGTCTCGCTCCCCCGATGGATCGAGGGGGAAATAGGGTCAGATTAGCCGGGGTAATCCATAATCCCTGAATTTAGCTATGGAGGTAACTGGAGACAAACGTAATCGAGTTTGATTGCGTATCGATGTCTTGCTGTATTCCTCTGACAGCTTGTGAACGACAAGCAGTCTTAGAAATACATTTTCATAATGATAAACGGTGTTATGTTATCGCATTTGGCAGAATTCAAAGTGATTTACAGTACAGATATACACTTCAAATCAAATCACCTTTATTGTCTTTTTATTTCAGAATCTGTGTTCTGCTAAAATGATGCTCTAACTGAGCTGATGTGCAGCCTTGATGCGATATCATTTTAATGAATACAACCAAAAAACGCCTTTATGCATTTTCAAAATACACAGTTACGAGTATTGTCAATGAAGACGATCCATAATCAATGAGTACAGAATGCAACCTGTGAAGCAGTTTTATAAAGATGACAACATGCTTCCTCACATCACAAATGTACACACGAATTAAGCAACAATAACCGGACCACCCTTCATCTCATTGACAGATGTTTTGTTTAAAATAAAGCGTCTAATTCACCTATTTATTGACAATGAGTTTTTTTTATTTAGGGCAAAATAAAATAAAAGCAAACACATGAACAGGAAAAACGTCCAAACATCAAACATGATGAGTAACAACGACATAAAAGTGAAGAAAAAAACCATTGACTGACATGAAGAAGAAAAGTGTGGTTTTCAGTTCAAATCAGACCTTTAAATGAACTTTAATAAATCTGGTATTTTTATTCATATTGTCAATAAATGTAAGACATGAAATCGCCGGTTTAACAATAAAAGTTTGATATTGTGAGTATTGTAGGCTGACGTCACTTTGATTCCTTGAAGTGAGGCAGAATAAACCCTGAAAGGACAAACACACACACACACACACACACACACAGACAGTCACTCACTCACTCACGCGCACATATACACACACACACACACACACATACAGAGAGACTCAATTACTGGCCAATTCTCTTCTTCATCATCTCCTGCTACACTGGCCTCTCACAAAAGCACGACGAAACAGGAAAACAAAGATCAAGCGATACTTCGCTCTGGATCGAGTCGGAATTACGTCAAGCGTCCAAACTAAAACGTAAGTTTGTCATTTATTGCTCAGTTATTTCATTGGAGAATCAATGTTTGTGTCGCTGGCGGCTTTCTTTAGCGAGGGCAGCTAACTCGACACTTTCCTCAGGTCGCTACTTTAGGCTATCAAAAGAGGCAAAGTTGTCGAAACGGTTTCGTCTTCAAACGCAGATATGGACATATATCTCGACGCGACCGCGATTATCGCAAAACTTTCCGAGCGGACACAATGTTGCGCGCGGGGCTGCGATCTGCCTTTGTGCGTCTCGAGCGCGTGTTAACTGTTTCATTTTTAAACCTAAACTGTTTGTAAACATCCTAAATGTGTCAAAACACGCTTCAAGAGACGAACCGCTTCCCCTCGATGGTTTGGGTGGATGAAAATCGTGTAATATGCGATTTAAAGGGCTTCTTTTGAGAAGGCGATGCGGGAGTCACTTGAGGAGCTGACGCTACCTTTGCTCTGTTTAATGTCCGTCTCTCAGATGATGGCAAAAGCTAACAGCTCTTTATCGACAAAACAAGATAAAACCGTTTACTTTACAATCGCTTTTGATAGAAATTCTACACTGTTACGAGCTTCTACGGTTGTATTTTCGACGTGAAATCGGCCGCTTGGCGAGAGCGGGTCGCGGGCGTTGAGTCGGAGCGTCGCGTCTCTCTTATCTCCGTCGCTTCCTTAAAGAGCAGCAGCTGCCGCCCGGCCGAGTTGTTGAATTTTATCCCTTTGTGTTTATTACAATATCCTCCATTTTTTTCTGCCCTCTGAACAACAAGCCGCGCGCCATCTTGGCGAATCTTAACGGACGGAGCGGCGCGTTCGCGGGACTCGACCCGCACGCTTGTAAACTTTAGAAATGTCTCGTGTACCGGCGGTGACGTCATGTGAAGTTTAAGCAAAACGTGACGTTTTTCCCAGAAAGCGTCGATTTTTGTTGTCATGCTCGACGCAGGTGTAAAACTCGGGGATTTCGGGTCGTTTTGAAGCGGTGATGAAAGCGGGTGTTTAGTGGGATCTTCAGGGTTTTACGTGATGTTTAGCGGTTCGGTGTTTACAGGTGGAATGAATGACATCAGCACGACGGCAAATGTAGTAATGATGATGTCATTTTGTGGTGTAAAATACTTTGGTGCAAATTGAAATTATACAATAGTTTTTAAATATATGTGTCAATTTATTTGTAAAAAGACATTATGAAAATGTTTATTTTTTTATTATATTTTGGTCGTTGTGTTTATTCAGTGATAAAAGAGAATGTTTTGATCACTGCTGAATGTAGGAAATTTGACATTTATAGAAATCACATAGAATTATATATTTTTTAAATAGATTTTGATAGACCTGGTGTGTGACCGTATGAAGTGAACAGTAATTTTCCCATTACATATTTTCACGAGATGTTTCACGACTGTCCTGTGATATTCTATATATAATCCACACACACACACAAACAGCACACGGTTTTGTTTACTTAATTTAACCTACTAACCTGATTAAGGGGTAATTAAATATAGAAAGTGATCCAAATAGTTTTACTCAAACAAACCGCAGAGTTTGTGAATGAACACCCCCCACCATACACACATACAAACAAATAAAGACTGTGTGTTACATATTTAAAGTTACTGTCGTGCACGTCATGAACTTTTAGTGTAGCGGTCAGTCTGAGGCTCACTGACGGTCAGTTTAATGGTGGGAACGTGTCTGTTCAGCGTCGCTGGCCTGGGCTCTGTCTCATCTCGCCCGCTGGCCTATAGTCATTATGCGGGCGGTTGTTTTTCAGAAAGCCTCAGATGGAGAAGTCAGTGTTTCCACCTCCCATTTCTTTGTCTGAGAGTGTGTGCCACGAGAGCAGGGGAGCAGATGTTTAGCCAAACATCCTGACGTGATGCTTCTCTCTTGTGGGAATGCCGCCTCTTCCTCCCGCTCCTGATGCATCGTCTTGACAGCTGCTTGATTTCATGGAACCGCTAAGAAGCCATTAGCGCTATCAGTGAATTGAAACGGAACAGTCTCACCCACTCTCTCCTTCCATTAGAAATGACTGTTGTCGAATGTGTTTTTTCCTCTTTCTTTGTGTAAGCGCGTGTGCGTGCTTTCTGCGGGCGCAGAGGACATCTCTTATGCGCCTAATGTTTTTCTTACCGCGAATTAGGGAGAACAAATGTGTCAGGGCCTGTTTGTGCTGTTGGGGTTTGAAGGGATCTCACACTGTGCTCTCTCAAGCACACCCAGACCCCTGGATGTCTGCAGTTGTGAAAGCGAAAAAAAGAAGAACTTTGCTCAGGGTTAAAGAGAGAGAGAGCTTAGCTCAGGATGTTTGTTGTTTTCCTGGCAGGATATGGGTTAGGCCTATGAGAAACAGGAATTAGCTGTATTTTGGGGATCTTTAGATAGATCTGGTGTCATCCAATGAAACGTTGAAATGCAGGCTGTCAGAAATCTCGCACAATGTTGGCACACGTGTTCCCACGTGAGCTCAGTTTATGATCGCGCTTCCTCTCTCCAAACCAGGGCACTGATGGGTGCGCTTCATTTAAAGATGATTTAAATGTATGGTCTGTTCCGCTCACACGACCAGAGAGCAGTTAACTCGCTCAGCCTCGCCTGCGTCTTACACTCCTAAATGGCTCTGTGGGGTTTCATTCGACATCTTATTGGATTAGGCAATATTATAGTCGACTGCGGCGTATAACATTATGCCTATCTCTGTAACAACTCACTTTACACCCATTGGGGGAATTCTTAGCGTTCGGGTTAGTTTTAGGGATTAGAATCTCTTTTAGGTGAATTATTTAATACATGTTTTAATTAACTGAATTTAACGGTAGTGAGCTATCGGAAAGACTGAGGCCCTTGTTTGTGTCCATTGATCATGGCATTTAACCGCGCATTGATCATCGCGGTGTAAACGGTGAAATAGATATTAATGAACTTTGGGAAGCTCATCATAGAGCCGTTCACAGCGCGGTTTGATTTTACCGTTCTATAAACGTCCGAGTCGGCAAGAGGTTCACACCTGATCATAACACCTGTCATTTAAAGAGCCGGAACTCCGTTATACAAGCCGCGGTGTGCCACGTGTAACTGCCAAATGAATCAGCCCCAAATAGACTTGATATCGGAAGGTCAGCGGCGTGTTAGTTTTTCGAGCAGGTTGCGTCCTTGAGCGCGTAACTACTTGGCAAATCACCTTGTAAATACTGACAAATATTCTGCTCGCGGGAACGACAGTTGGCATGGCGGTGTCTCTATCTCGCCTTACTTAGCTAATGATTTATATTGTCGTTAACAAACAGCTTTGATTGTAGATTTCATCTTAACAGTTGGCTCTTACATAACAGCGGGTTGCAGTTTTGCTTGAACGTTATTGCTCGGAGTTGCTCGTCGCGTGGCGAGCGCGGTCTGCTTTACCGTTAGGTCTGTAGTAATAAGACAGAGCAGACGGAGAGTCACCATTTTGGCGAACAGGTTTATCCACCAGCAGCTGAAGCGGGTCACGTCAGGCTGACTCTGTTTTCAGATAAACACAGAGAGGACGGAGAGGCCGAATTTCAGAAGCAGGCAATTAGCTGCTTTTCACCGGGGCGTCCCCCGGGCCTGTGTTTATCATTCAATGTGAGAATATCCCTGATGAAACTCAAGGTTATTTTTGTTGGGCTTGTTTTTCACAGGCGAGCTGAAAGGGGGATTTTTTTCTTCCCTCGTAGAAGCGCTGTACATATTGAGCTCTGGAAGTGTATGGACGTGCGCGTGTGCTTCTGGCAGGGCTTTAGCTCCGTGTTCTGCTGTTAATCAGCGAGGCCGATCTCGTGCTCGACACCTGAAGGTCATCATTCAGAAACCATTCTGTACGCCCATCTCTCTCTCTCTCTCTCTCTCTCTCTCTCTCAGCTCTTGAATGAGGGTTTGAGTGCATTAGTGATTCCAGGCAGAAGAATATTCCGGAGAGATGAGGGCTGTTTTTTTCCGCCCTATTCTGGCTGTGTCTCCGGTGTTGTTTGCCCTCCAGGAGACTGTCATGTTGTCTGTGCCGCGGCGCTGGAGTCCTCCTGCTGAGATAATGGAGCCCATGTTTGAAATGCCAGTAGTTTGGCCTATTTGTTCTAGCGCTTATCGCTATATTTGCATCTTGAGTAGAAATAGCAGAGATTTTAGGAATGGCTGGAATGATGCTCGCTCGTGTTGTGGGAGAGGGCAAAGTGGAAGAGTGAGAGAGAGAGAGAGGGGCTGGGTGGGATTTGGCTGGAGCTGTGGGACGGCAGAGAATCTACTGCACTGAGACAGCAGGACATGCAGTATTTGACCCCTCACGCACACACACACACAAACACACATACACACACACGCTGTGAGATTGCGCTCGAGCTTCCCCCTCTTATATATTGATCTTGCTGCATTTAAAATCTGGTCACTGTCACCACAAAGCCTTTTCATTTTAGCTGCGCTGGCAAAGAGCACCTCGGTGCAGCAAGAATTTCTAAATGTTTAATTTGAAAGGGAAGCCACACACAACCACAGGGATGAAACGAAGAAAAGGATTGAAAAAAGAATCATTCTGACATAATGTACCACTGAAATGAAATCTCTTTGTGTTTTTAGTAAAGTAACTTTATTTGACATCTTTATCTTGTTTCTTACAACACAAACAGATCGACAGAATGTCAACTCGATGAGTTTTGTCTTGTTTAATGTGGATTAGGACAGAAGGGTCACGGGTCGGTTCTGATCGGGTCATCAGAGCAGTAAACAAACACCACGTAATGCAAATAATAAAATAACTAATGTACAAATGAATAGTCTTCTTAACTTTAGAACGGTGAATACTTCTCATATCTGTTTTGTTAAAGAATGCATGTCCAATCAGATACATTTTTTATTTCGTTGTAATTTTGTGGTGATGAATCTATCAGCTGAGGCTATAGACGGGCTGAAACCTCTTGAAAAACCATGAACTCAAGGTCCTGACTATGTTGAATACAGTTTCCCTTTATTCTGACCACTGGTTGTTTTGTGCATGAATTATCAGCTGTTGAGAGAGCATGAAACCATTGAGATTCAAAAGTGACATATAGAAACAGGAATCGCATATAAATTCATTTTCTTGGAGATTTCTTCTGTACGATAAACCGTTCTTGCACTGCAGTGAATGTGAAATCCGGACCCTGAAGCCCAGTTTTTGTAGTAGTTACTCAGCCTTGACTTCTCATATTAAATGTTGTTTAGTAAGTAGGCTGGGTTAAACTGGGTCTCTGGTAAGAGTAAACAAACCTCTGCTGGATTAGCGTGAGGTTTTATAAGAAGATCTCCAGATTGAGAGGGCTGGATTAAGACTCTTGTAATCTGTGTTCATGTGAAGGTGTGTGGTGGTGTGTTCCTGGAGTCTACAGACGGAGGATTAGGACCTCGTGCTCGCCGACCCGCAACAAATGTGTGTGTGTTGGGGGTCGTCTGTCTCAGTCATTAGAAATGATTAAATGCACATGCACACGCAACGGCTTGATGGGCTGCTTTGTTTGAGGTTGGAAGGGACGGATGGTTCTTTGTTTAATTGTAATGGCAGTGGCAGGTTCTTTCGTCTGTGAGTTTCTCTGCGATTGTGTCATCAGAAGCTTCAGTGGGGGTTATTTCACACATCCTTGAAAAACGGATGAAAAACGCTGCGCGATCTCTCTCTTTCTGTTTCTATCTGATTATTATCTCCTACAGTTTGTTAGATAGGTGAAAAGCTGTGAAACCCGTCTGTAATATGAGCAGTCTGTAAACCTGGCTACATCTCCAGGCCTTTGACGGATGACAGAGAATCATATGTACACAATCTAGTATGTGAAAAATGAAATGAGTGGTGTGTCTTATACCAGACAATGTGTGTGTGTGAGTGTGTGTGAGAGCGCCTTGTTAAACTGAAGACTTGTTTGTGCTTTTAAGGTTTCATCTCAGCGTTGTGCTTGTTTTGTGTATCTGTGTGTGTGTGTGTGTGAAGAGATGGAAATATCCTTTGCTCCTGCAGGCTGGAATAAATCCTGTGTGAGAGCTCCCTGGTGTAATCCAAACACTGGCAGCTAATTTAAGCGTGGAGCAAGAGCTACAGCATCTTTCATAAAAACAACACAATCACTCTAGAGCTCATCCTGCATCGACATCGACAACTGTTCATCACCCTACAAAACACCTCAACACAACACTACAAAACACAACGCAACACCACATCTTAATGCACAATCACAGGCCAACACAAAACACACAACAATACAAAACACAACGCAACACCACATCTTAATGCACAATCACAGGACAACACAAAGCACACAACACTATAAAACACGACCCAACATCACATCTAAATGCACCATCACAGGACAACACAAAACACTCAACACTACAAAACACAACCCAACATCACATCTTAATGCACAATCACAAGCCAACACAAAATACTCAACACAACACTACAACACAACCCAACATCACATCTTAATGCACAATCACAAGCCAACACAAAACACCTCAACACAATACTACAAAACACAACGCAACACCACATCTTAATGCACAATCACAGGCCAACACAAAACACAGAACATTACAAAACACAACCCAACATCACATCTAAATCCACCATCACAGGACAACACAAAACACTCAACACAACACTACAAAACACAACCCAACATCACATCTAAATCCACCATCACAGGACAACACAAAACACTCAACACAACACTACAAAACACAACCCAACATCACATCTTAATGCACAATCACAGGCCAACACAAAACACACAACACTACAAAACACGACCCACATCACATCTAAATACACCATCACAGGCCAACACAAAACACCTCAACACAATACTACAACACAAAAGCACAACACCACAGATGAATACACCAGTACCACAGTAAAGACCATCACAAGATGTAAACACTGGTCCAGAAGCTCTTCTTTGTACATGTATAGTTCAAACTTAAAGATATTTCTTTGTTTTATATGTAGTTTTGGTTATAAATGTCCTGTTGATAGTTTTCTGTGATGTTTGTGTTAATGAGTACCTAGCATATGTTATTTTAGGCCCTACTTTGTTTTATGGAGTGTCCAACAACAAGTTTATGTAAATACAATGTGTTTAAAAACTATAATGTCGTAATAATATGCAGTTATTCGTACCTTACTTCTTGACTGACTCTCACATGATTCATTCCGCGATTCATCCGTCTAGGCCCCGCCTACCCGCTAACCTTGTGTCATGTGATTGGTCAGATGGTGTAGTCTGTTGTTATTGGTCAAACGCGTTCATCATTTGTCGCAAATGGAACCCCACTACCATCATTACAGGATTACGGTTTACATGTGTTTGGATGTCATGTATATTATATGTGTAGATAGAGATGGCGGCGATTTTACCAATTTGAGCCCGAGTCTGACGAGGAAGAAGACGCTAATCCACAACAAACTCCACCATGACTGGAGCAGGATGATTGTCAGTGGCAAGTGACAACTCTTGTCATAAAAACTCCCAGTGTGACAACATGCATGTTGTGCTTTTGCTCATCAATGAAATAAAATATATATTTTTCTTTAAATACTGTTAATACGTTAGTAATACTATTATTTCGTCTCAACTGTGTGTTGTCATGGTACTTAGAGCATATCAGAAAGTGGACGTTATGAAAAATTATATATATGAAACCCAAATATATCTATATAGGTGCACATGCGCCAAATGTGTCAAAATGCAAAGTTAATAGCCAGATAAACAAGCTGTAACACCCCTACATGCTAATGTTAACGTTATATGCATTAGCTAAACACAGACATAAGGTACGAAAATATTTCTTGAAGTTAAGACAAAAATCAAAAGCCAAACTTACAGGATGTGATTCGGTGGAGCTAACAGGTCCAAATAGAGTTGGTATTGCCCCCTCTTTAAGGACCTTGTTTAACACATCCTGCAGTGAACGCGGCAAGATTATTAAACCAATGTTCGGTGAAATGACGCGCACAGTTAAACTCTGGGGTTATACTCCTCTGGTATTGTTTGAAAAATGAACCATTTTTCCCTCAGACGTTCTTCCTTTGGTAGTTGAAATAAGACCGACTGTGTCACACTGTAGAACACATGTTTTAGACATGATACACACGCATCATGAATGAGTGACAGTGTTTGGGGGAGGAGAGATACGTTTTCGCGTCAGTCTCAGCAAAACGTATGCGGGGACTATACATAGTGACGTAGATATGCGGGTGAACTATTCCAGGTCTCGTTTGTGTGATTCAGAGTCGACTCCCATTTTTACAAGCAAATAACTTTGTTATTTATTCACCTTCGGACTTACAACTTGGCAGACAGCTTACTTTCAAACACGGCAACATAACAGACTGCATTAAATGTCATTTTCATGATCTCATGCTACTTACTCTTTAATGTGAATGTTAGAAACTGAAACAGGAAGTTCTTCAAGACCAGCCTTGTTTACATTTTCTGAAGTGGTCGATATGACACAACACCATTTCCCAACACAATATCTGTTCAAAATGACAACAAAACACCATCCTAACCCTGACACCACGACACTTGAGCTAAAAACACCACTCAATACCCCTGTACACTGTACTAAACAAACAAAAAACAAGCCGAACTCATGTCACGACACATCTTCACCCGTACACATCTCCTTTAGTGTGAGGCAGCGTGCTGTTGTTCTTAATATTTGATAGAGACACATGCTTCATTCAGTTCAAGAGGGAGGGACATTTTGTCGTGGCTGCTGCTTGACTAGAGCGATGTTGGCTTGATGACAAGAGCTTTATGGTCGTGTGTTGAGCTCAGGGATGATAGATGACTATCTTGTTCATTTGTGTGTGTGTGTGTGTGTGTGAAGGAAAGGCGTGACAGCTGCACTGGCAGCGGGATTGACCTTCACGCGGAGAAATCTCAAGGCCTGTTTCATTACACGCTATTCTGATGCTTTGGATTCTTCAACACTTCATTAGTATCAATAGTGATTGATTTGAGATCGACTGCTTCTCATCGACTTTTTTGTGTTTTTTAACACAACAGTGGATGTGTTGTTAAGCTAACTGATGCACCCATACTGAAACCATGATTGTCAGTATTTGCTTATATAAAACAAGACGACGATCCGATTTATCTTGACACAGAACGTTATAATTCATGGGAGCATAAGAAGGCTCAAATGTTTTGTTTAGTTTTAGACTTAGTCGGCTGATTAGTAAACAAACTTTTGAAGTAATTGCTCTCAAACACTTGTACAGCTTTGGATTTTCCAGCGTTTGTTCACTTGTAATCTAACGCAAAGCCTCGCTGATCATTTCCTTCATTGGTTTGTTTGTTTTCGTATCCGGGAGTGCCGAAAACACATTCTGCGCTCTGCTGATGACTGAAGCTTTGCCACATGTTCCACCTTTGTTTAAAACTGCTTTATTTCATGTGGAGACACACACAAGTGTTTTTCTCTCTCTCTTGTTCTTCCTCTGCCTCCATCTGGTCTTCATTTCCAGCAGACTTCAAAGGTGAAGGAAAGCAAGGATAGGAAATGGGTTGAATATTAATTTGGCCTTATTGTCACGAGTTGTGGCGTTGTGCAGCACCGGTGAACTTTTACTATCAGTATAAAGCAAAATTACTGCAGTGTTTAGCAATTTGTTCAAAGAGGTGTGTGTGTGTGTGTGTGAGTGTGTGTTGGGTTCTTCCATTAGCATGTGAGTGATGACCCCCAGTGTGAGCAGTTGAAGTTATGAGCCCACCACCCCGTCTCTCTCTCTCTCTCTCTCTCTCCATGTCTCTCTCTCTCTCTCTCTCTCTCTCCATGTCTCTCTCTCTCTCTCTCTCTCCATGTCTCTCTCTCTCTCTCTCTCTCGCTCTTTCTCTCCATGTCTCTCTCTCTCCATGTCTCTCTCTCTCTCTCCATGTCTCTCTCCCTCCCTCTCTCTCTCCTCTCCTTGTCTCCCTCTCCATGTCTCTCTCTCTCCATGTCTCTCTCTCTATGTCTCTCTCTAATTCACCCAGATGGAGCTAATTGTCTGGTGGCCATTTTTGAGGAAGTGTTTCCAGGTACATTTTTTCTTTTCAAAGCCGCTCGTCATTTATCTCTCTCTCTCGCCCCTCCTTCTCTCCCGGATAAACTGCAATTGGCCTAATGATGAAAGACTAAGATTACAGGTCCTCTGTATCAACAGAAGAGAAGGAGATCTGGTCCAAGGCCATTTCTTTTCCCCCGTCTCAGAACTCACACACAGATTCCATTTTGTCAGCTTTCAGCCGGGCATAATACAGCGATAAAAGACTCTGCCCTGCAGCCACATGGAATCATTAAGCAGAGAGAGAGAGAGAGAGAGAGAGAGAGAGCGAGAGAGAGAGATGTGAAAAGGAAAGAGAAGTCCCTTTGTGCTGTGTGTGCACATATTGTATGAAAAAAGATGAATCACTTCTATTTAGGGATCGGTTTCCTGAAACTGGACTGGTGAGACGATTCTGCAGGAGATAGATTGTCGGGACTTGCCTGTGTTTCTCTGAAGGGTTGAGCTAAACGTCTGCAGTCGTGGCAAGGTGCTCCCTAAAGGACCGGCCGCTCCGGTAGGAAAATCAACCTGAAGCTGAGAAATAAGAAAGAAAGAGAGCCCTCCCCTCGCACGCCCGTCCTCACAGCTGCGCTCGCTTTGCGCTCTTTCCGAAGGGGGAGCATTATCATTTCATCTGAATTCCTCCCTCTAGGCGAGTCGATAAAAAATGTAGCGTTGAGACGTTTTTGATTAGTTGGTCCTCGGGATGATGGAGATGTTTGGTGAGCGTGCTTGGCTTCAACACAACTAATAAATACACACTTTGGTTTCTAGTGTTTTGCCACGATACGACCAAAACAACATCAACCCCCCGCCGGTGCGCTCGCCGTTCTCCAATTCTCCCATCTCTGCTTTTAACATCAGCATTTGATTGGCCGGGCTGGATTTTGATTGACGCGTGGACGCTGTCAATCACAGCCGCGCTCGCTCGTCGTGCAGCAAACAGTGGTAAACTCTTCCAGACGTGTAAATCTCAGCCCAGATGGAAATGTTTTAAAGAACTAAAAAGAGGAACTAACTGTCCGGCCGCAGCGCGTCTGCTGTTGGTTTGTGGTGGGAATTTGTTTTGTGTTTTCTGTGCGATTGAAGAGATTGGGAAACTATCTGATTCGGTTTCATCCGTGTGTCTCGCTGATCATTGAGACAAACCATCATCTGGTTTTCTTCAGTCGTGTTTGGAAAAATCATCCCACACACACCCTGAGATTCAGAGCTCTGCTGTTATTCCAACAGGTTTAGCAGGAAAAGGCCGGAACCAGGAGTGTGTTCCAGCGTTCACACATTCATGTGTGGGCTTGTAAAAGTGTTCGTCATTATCTTTGGGTAGTTATGTTTGTGTTTTCTTCGTTAAACCACGGGCAGCCACAGGTTGGGTGTAAACACTCGCTATCATTCTCTAGACACAATGGCGAACGTGTTTTCAGACTTTCTCCCCGGAGCTTTATTTAGCTCTTCTGTTTTATGAGACTGTTTAGTGATGACATGTGTCACATTTTTCTCTTCTCTGATGTCTTACAGGTGGTCGAGCAGTGATGTCACACAGCTGAGGACACTCCCACTCAGTGAGTATTTGTATGACAATGCTAAAAATTGCCGGGTGTCGTGGATTCTCTCTCTCTTTCCGTGACTTTGTATTGTGGCGAGACCAGTTTTGCAGATTGGAAGTCATTTGTCACGGTTATGCACTTCTGTGTTTGTTTCGGGTAATTGAAAGCCGTAACCGAAAAGGGTGAACACGCTTTCTGGTGCTTTAAACCTAATTTCATTTCGTCGCTAGGATGCAAGATTCTCTTTTCACCCCTTTCCCTCCCAATTAGTTGAAACAAAGCACTCCAAAGGTGGTTTTCAGACTGACGTTTCTTAAACGTCCGAGGGTTTTATTAATGCGTAAAGATCTTTAATTTGGCAATTCATTTTCACTAGCGAGCCTGCCGAACCAAGCGTTGCGTTGGACAGAGTTTGTGCTTTGGAACAACAGATCAGCGGCTTTCTGACGGTGTGTGTGTTCAGGCTAATTGGTAGCGCGGGTGCCGATCGAGGAGTTAGCGGAGACGGCGGGCGGAAGCCTCTCAGGACTCGATGCTCGACTGCGTCGCTTTATTCTGCAGCTCCCCGGTGCTTTCAGAGATTGACAGAAATACAAGGACGTTTCTTTCCACACTCTTGCCGTCTCCTCTCTCTCTCTCTCTCTCTCTCTCTCTTTCTCTCTCTGTCTAAAGCACTAACAAGTGACAATGTAGTGTTTGAGTTGTGCAGCGCTTAAAGACTGAAAGCAGACCACAGCTGCCTCAGGTGAACATACAGCTGTGTGTAGAGGCAGTGCTTTGTCTGAGACAGGTGTGTGTGTGTCGTGTGTGTGTGTGTCGGGTGTGTGTGTTTGTGCATGTGTGCTTGCGTGTGTGTGCCTTTTAAGAAAACTGGTTCCATTCAGACTTCTGATCACTGTTCACATCACTTATGATGATCTAGAACAGGAACATTTTAACCCCTTTGACAGGGGTACCCCCTGAGATTTTAAGGACATTTTTCAATAATTAAACAGAACTTTTGCATTTTTGCAAAATCAAAATCATTAGTATTTTACATTACTTTATTATTTAACCTCTAACGTTTCTTTGCAATTTAACTTTTTTTTAAGTGATAAAAACAACTATGGTACTTTTATATTATATCAACTAATTAACTCCTATGTGGAAACCCTGATATAGAACAAATTCATATAAAAAGACAATCATTTAATAGATTAATATTTATGTCGTATAGAAAACAAGTCATAAGTTGCATAAATTGTAATTTTTCAGTGATTATTTAGATTCAATTTATTTCTTTTAATTGTTTTGTCTAATGGTGTTTTTTAATTTGTTATCTATTGCTGAGGATTGTGGGATATTGTAGGGGGCTAAAAATTAATACAAAAATTCACCAAATGAAGTAATTTTTCACTGCAAAACATACGTTTGTTACCTGGTGTTTTGTCTTGTTTTCTGGTTCTGAAAAAGAAATCTGAAATTAAGACGCGTAGGAAGCGGAATGAATTCACGAAATGATATTCAGTGCTGAGCAAAATGCGCTAGACGGTATGTTTCAAACGTTGAATAAGAGAAGTGATTTGATACCCTTTATATACTGGCTTTATTTTTAGGTTTGAGAGACAGTCGTGAAAAGAGAGAAAGAGAGAAGGCAGACAGACAGAAAATAGACAGACAAAGACGGCAAGACAAAGACGTGCTCTCAGCTCTTCGGCTACACATCATTGGCAGCAGTCACTGTCACCGTCTTAACCATCAATAATGCTAATGGAAGCTCTATCCCAGCATTGATTTCTGGGAATTGTAGGAAGCGTGAAGGGTCATCCGTGCTCGGCAGCTCTGCTCATTTAGTGAAAGTGACACAGGCCAGGGTTTCAGCATGAATCATGTTAACGTTACTCTTTATCTGACTTACAAGGTAACCGTGTATAGAAGGCTGTTTTATAGGCATTTCCCTTTTTACAAAAACAAGAAATATCTCTCATTATATTACTCCCCATTCAATTCCTAACCTAAACCACAGGAGATGTTAATCAGAATATTCCTAATGTTATAGTGTAGTGTACACAACACAGCATTAACATTCTGCCTAACCTCCACCTGTCGTTTCTGTCCAGAAATAAAATCATTATGTTTGGAGGAGTAAATGCTAAGCAAATAACAAGTAAAACTCTTTTAAGACATAAATGCAGCTGTGTAAAGTGCGAGTGTTAAATGATATCAGAAACCCAACAACTCATGCCTTGGCGTTGCAGAAGTATCGGGTGAAGGGATGAACTTTCCTTTCTCGCAGAATAAAGGAAAGAAAGGAAGGAACGAGAACAAAACGCTTCTTGGACACCCAAAGGGAATTTCAAAAGTTTATGGATCTCTTCTGAGAGCAGAAACTGGAAAGTAAAATCAGGTCTGTCAGGACATAAGGCGTTAAAGCACATTCCTATCCAGCTCTTTAGTTTTCTGAACTGGAGGATATAATCACTGACAGTGCCGGCGACCGTATGGAGGAGAGACTTGAGCTCTTTTACTCCTGCCCGGGGCAAAGCGGCTATTTATTAGCGCACATGTTAAACCCTCTTTCTTCAAAGCAAACTTTCTTCCCAGCCTCCCACAGAGGGAGGGAGAGAGAAAATAAAGCAGAGGAAATGACATTGCTCTCCACAAAATGGATACGAGTTTGTTGAGTGTAACCAGCTAATCTGGTGTTTTATACAAAGCAGAGATACAAAACGCAAAGAAAACCGAGAGAGACAAAAGAGGGTGGCGAGAGAAAGAGAGAGCGTGTATGAGCACAGATCTTGGCCAGGCGTCTCATGGGACGGCTCGTAGCTCATACTTCCTGCTGGAGAGATCTTGAGCAGAAATTCTGCTCGTGGCTCTGTTTTCATTGCCTGTGCCGTGTGTGCTGTTGTGCGTCAGAGGCAAAACACACAGCTTGTTTGATACAAATACTGCAGGCCTGCTGGAACGTGTGTGTGTGTGTGCGTGAGGTGTAATGGACCCCTGCCTGAACCCTGTTGTGTGCTGCAGATCCCTGGTGAGAGTCATTACCTCTGATGGACACACACACACGCAGGGAATGGAGTGTCGCAAGTGTCTGTCATGGGCCCCTTTCGTTGTTGCCCTCCGCCTCTGTGCCTGTCTCTTGCCGTTTAACCATTTATCCCTCGCTGTTTCTTCTTGAATTTAATATTTATGCTCTGGCCGTGGTCTGAGGTCGTGCTGATTCAGACTCCGCTTACAGATACTGCAATAAATAGTGAATCGTCTACAGAGCGAGAATGAGTCTGTTAGATGAGGTGGTTAATATTCAGAGTACAAGTCATAAAAATAATCTCCAGTTATCTTGCCTTAGCCACACACACAGGCGCACGCACACACACATGCGCACACACACACACACACACACACACACACTCACACACACACACACACACACTGTCACATGAAGATTACACATGCTATTCATTTGCTGCCGTTTAAAGTGGCACACGATGACAACACAAGCCACAAATAACAGTTAAGAAACAGGAACATGCATGCACTTCTCAGAATCATTACTGGGAAAATATGTGCAGTGAAAAGAGAAGAGTAAGAAGATAAGGGAAACAAGCAAGAGACAGAGGGCGAGAGAGAGAGAAAGAGAGGGAGGGAGAGGGAAAAACATCCAGAAGGTCAGGATCAGCGGGTGGCCATCTAAGAGAGCGACATGGAGAGACTCGGATTGAGTTTCACCCGCCCTGTTTCCGTGGTGATCCATCCAATAATACCAACCTATCCACAGCAGAATCACTATAATACACTACACCTACAACAGGCTGGCAATAGTGCTCGAGCTAAACAGAGACGACCGCAGCAGGCAGGTCTCAGATCAGCAGTATTATCCCACAAATACCTCAACAGGAATGAGCCAGATCAAACCAGAAGACAGGTGTCCTCTAAAAGAATAAAACACCAGCTACACATCTGCTGATCGAACATCAGATAATTCTAGATCAATCCTAAACAGTATTTTGATGTTTTTAGAGCGCAGGTGTGTCCTGATGTGTCCAACCTCTCACTTTGTAAAAACAGAAATCAATCTGAGAATTAAAACAGACATAGAGACGCGTATTTCTTCTAAGAGCAGAGGAGTGACTTATGGAAACCAGCAGTCACCTTCAGTCTCTCTATCTCTATCTCTCTATCTCTATCTCTCTATCTCTCTATCTCTCTCTCTCTCTCTCTCTCTCTCTCTCTGTCGCTCTCTCTCCCTCCCTCTCTCTCTCTCTCTCTCTCTCTCCCTCCCTCTCTCTCTCTTTCTCTCTCTCTCTCTCTCTCTCTCTCTCTCGGCTGTTTACATCATTAAACAAGTAACTTGGGATGAAATATATATTTCAGTCGTTTTCTTCCTTCCGCTGTGGATAAATGACCAATGACTGTCACTGCTGTCTTACATCAGTCATTAAATGAGATTTTTAAAGGATTTTGAGACATCGAGTCCACGTTTTGAATTGCTGATAAAACACTGAACATTGTCCCTCGCAGGAATCTACGTAAATCTTTATTGATATTCGCAGGATCATCAAACAAACAATACATGGTTGAACTTCTCTGAAAATGTATTCGCAGTGAAGACCAGATTCTGCTAGACCCCTAACGATACTAGACCCAATAAAACTAGATGAAGAATAGATCCGGACCACACAAACGTGTGTGTAGTCGTTCAGTCAGTGTAATGATGAAGAGTGTGCGGTTCAGTTCATCAGAAGTGATCTGGAGTCCGGTTTGTCGACACAGACCGAGACCGCATTAAGGTGGTCCAGAAAGGTCTCAAGACCACGACATTAAGACTCTTCTCATTTGAGCGGTTCAACAGACGGGCAACAAATCAGAAAATGTTGACTGGACGATATGATGTCATGTATGTACGGAGTGTGTTGTGATTGGTTGTGTGTTTGGAGTGATGAGAGGTTGGGATACGGTGTGTGTTTGTGTGTGCGTCTTCCCATGCTGATGCTAAAAGCAGTGTGAGGACGGATCTGAGGGAGTGAACGCTGGAATACTAATGAACAAATGACAGAAGAAGAGGATGTGTGCTCCTCTCTACCTCTCTGCAGTGATCTCTCTCTCCTCTTTCTCTCTTTGTTTTTGTCTCTCTCCCTCTCTTCATCTGCACCTCTCGCTCACACAGAGGATAAACTGTGTACATGATGACATTTACACCGCAGTTGTGCGAACAGGGAGTGTGTGTGTGTGTGAGCTCTCGTTCCTCTCCCCACCACTCTCTCTCTCTCTCTCTCTCTCTCTCTCTCTCTCTCTCTCTCTCTCTCTCTCTCTCTCTCTGTGTCTGTGTGTGTGTCTGTTTTTTCTCTCTCCTTCTTTCATTTTGCTCAGTGCTCATCTTCTCTCCATCTTTTCTCTCGCACTGTGTCCACACACACACACACACACACACACGTAAACACACACATGTAAACACACACACACACACACACACACAGTCCATTACTTATGTTTTTTTGAAGGGCAGATAGAATAAGGACCCTCTTTTCTTTACAGCTATGAATGTGATGTGGATTCACACATGTGAATGTGTTTGTATTTGTATTTGGACACATTTGTACTCGTCTATAGTATCTACATACAGTTGTATAGAAAATCAATAGATGTCTGTGTTATGTGTCCACATGTGTATAGTTCAGTAAGTAAATGTGTTTGTAAATCCAGCGACACATCTGGAGCGTTTATCTTTCATTTTGTGTGTAAGAACGTGTGTGTGTGTGCTGAGCGACTGTGTGTGTGATGAGGGACTGTGTGTGTGTGTGTGTGTGTGTTTGTGTAGTCGGTCTCAGAGGAATCGGGTGGTTAAGGGCAGTTAGAGGGGCTCTTTGGGGAAGATAGAGGTCCTCAAAGAAGGTTAAAGAGATTTCATTGAATCAAACTGCTCTCTCTCTCTCTCTCTCTTTCTTTCTTTCTTTTGCACGCGCATGCACACACACACGCACACACACCGTTCTCTTTCACACTCACAGATGTAAACACACACATTGAGCCCTGGAATAGCAAACCACCCGGGGGTCTCTCTCTGGGTCTGGAGTATTTAGAGAGAACCCACCGGCGGGCTCCGAGCCCTGAGTAAACAGGCCGATCTTCATCAGGATGGTCCAGTGAGATTCTCCAAAGCCTATCAGGGGCTTTTGTGTAGCGGGTGTCCAGGGAGAGCTCATTAAGCCGGGTGTGGGTTCACAGAACCTCCCTCACCTCTTGGAAATCGAGAGAGAACAGCGATACCGGACCTCAGGGAGGTCATTACAGAAAGAGAGGCTGAGACAGGAGAAATCACAGAGAGAGAGAGAGAGAGAGAGAGAGAGAGAGAGGGGATCAAGTCTTGGAAATAGAAATGATGAAGTTTGCTGTTTTGTGCGTGCGGGGGAGATGTGCTCTCCACACGTTCTTTTTATTTTTACACTTTGAAATAACGTCAAGGGGAAGGTTGAGAAATGATGCAGGCTGGATGTGAAGCTCAGTGAGTCATGAGAAGTATTCCGTAAGGTACTCTGAAAAAGTAATGAATTACTAGTTACTAATTACACATTCAAAAGTGTCATTAATTACTGTACAAATGAATCTCTCCAAAAAGTATTTAATTACAAATCACTTTCTATGTCAACCTTGATAAGTTCAGCGATTCAAGGATAGACAAGAAATGGATCTTAATTCATTCAAATAAATAATTTAAAACTACATAAAGTAATATTATTATTATTAACTGACCAAAGTATTACAAATGTGAGAATTATACATTAAGCCACAGATTTTAAAGTTAGACTTTGAATTTTGATGTCAATTTCACTATCGCACACACATAAACATCACACAGTATAAAGTTTAATGACATTAGAAGTGACTGTAATTAAATTACAGGAAAGATCACAGTAATCCCTTACTTGACTTTTTCAAAGGAAAGTAATTAAATTACAGTTACTAATTACTTAGTAAAACGTTACACCCAACACTGATCACGACTAACACAAGCAGTTGTGTTTTTAGACCATCAAAATCAAACATAGTTTTATGTGACAAGACAACAGTCAAGCTCTCAGTATAAAATGTGTCCAGGATATTGTTTTAAAAAAAAAATCTCCATCAATGAGAAAGTGCGGACATGATCAGCAGCCCATGGCTCAGATATAGTCTGATGTTGTCTGTGGTTCAGAGTTTGAGATAGACGGGATCGTGTGGTGATATCTGTCCATTGTTTACAGCTCACAGGAGTCTTGGGTGTCAGGGGGAGGAGGAGGAGGGACGTGCAGATGGTCCAGAGAAAGAGGAGGGGGGTGATGTGCAGGGACATATTTAGTATTTTATTGGTCTGTTCCAGAGGACCCAGCTGCTGGGTCATTCCCTGCTGGCACACACACAGCGAGAGAGAGAGAGAGAGAGAGAGAGAGAGAGGCATTAGTGTAGATGTCCATGCGAGGAGAGAGGATTTTAAGAGAAGGGAAAAATCATAGGTGGGATGAGAGCGAGGGAGGGAAGGAAGGAGTGAAAAGAGGGATGGAAAAGAGATAAACAGTGAGCGAGTGAAATGTGTCCGCCGTGATCCATCAGCCCTGAAGTCACACTAATCACAGGTGGAATGCAGCGAGCTTTAAAACACTGCCTCTCATTTCAAACCCTGCCCTCCGGCTCGCTCGCCCTCTCTCTCTCTCAGTGTGTGTGTGTTTAGAAGTGTTTTGTGTCTGTTTGCGTGTGAGTACTGTGAGTGTGTTTTAAAGAGAGAGAGAGAGAGACGGAGATCTCACGAGACGGGCGAGTGTGTGTTTGTGTGTTTATTCCTGCATGCGTGTGTGTGTGTGTGTTCACCTGTTTATATGTGTGTGTAAATCCCCAGAGACAATATCTGGCTCTAACAGCTTCAGTGATCACAGATTGTGCTGTTACCCTTCGAGTGTGTGTGAGCGAGCGAGCAGAAAAGAGATGCAGCTCAGAGGAGAGAGGTGTGAGTGTGTGTGTGGCAGAGAGAGAGAGAGCGTCTTTGTGTCTCTACCTATCCCATCATCCTGCTCAGCTCAGCAGAGGTGACACCAAGGTGAGCGCAAGTGCTCTCTCTCTCTCTCTCTCTCTCTCTCTCTCTCCTTCTCCAGCACACCAGTATTGCCTCCCTCTCTTCCTCCTCCCCTTCACTTCCTCTCTCTCTCTCTCTCTCTCTCTCTCGCTGTGTCTCTCTTCACGGCTCGATGGCAGATGGAGGCTGTGTCAGCAGGGAGAAATGGCCATTCACACACTCCTCTCTCTCTCTCTCTCTCTCCCTGTCTGTTGAAATATTAAACGTTTGGTCAGAGAGCTGCTTACATATTTGTTTATTTATATTTTGGCCAATAATTCTTTCATGTTGACATTTGTTGTTACTGGCACATGTGAAATGATAAATAAAATCATATTTATGACACATACAGGTGAAGAGATGTGTTAGGTCTTTAAATCATAAACGTATCATCGCTGACATTATTAGCTAGCCATATTATCATTTGCTTCACACATTATAAAGTATTTAATATCAGTTTTTGTCTTTTATTATAAATTGTCTCATGTTTTATGGGTTTGGCAAACATTAGTGGATATTGTCACATCTTCAGAACGTTCACGGCTCGCCCGGCTCCACACAGGTCAAAGAAGTGGAAACGTGCGATCATCATTTTGCGTTAATACAGCTATTAAAACTCAAGGTGAGCGTGAGACGGTAAGGTCGTGAGGAGAGAGAGAGAGAGAGAGACGGCAGGAGAAACAAACGATGCACAAAGCGGCTGACAGCGCAAGCTGCTTTAATATGTATGTATTGCAGGTTGATAGTTGATTTCATTAGCAAATCTCATTGTTATGCATGGATTGTTCTCCTGCAGCAAAATGAATATTGCATCCACGCCGCCGCCCGCAGCTTTGGACAAAAAACCTTTGGATTTTAAACAGCAGCCTAAAGCAGAAACAAAACATTTTCACCATTTCTTTCTGGATTCACTTGATGGCAATTAAAAGCATTTAGCGTGTTGTCATTCACTATAGATGAGACCATGTGTGTGTGTGTGTAGACGGAGGGTGTTTCATGTGTGCGCTCATGGTCTTGTGACATGTTTAATTGTGAACAAATATCACTCTTTGTCTTGATCTGAGTGTGTTTTGAACGATATTGGTGTGAGAATGTGTGAAGTAATGAGTTTATTTGTGTGTCAGTGTGTGTTGTTTATTTGGAATGTGTGTGTGTTTTGAATGACACCGTTTTGAGAGTGTGTAGCATTGAGCTGATGCGTGTGCTTGTGTGTGTGTTGTTTTTCAGCGGTTAATGTTTGAGTTTATGTGTTGATGAGTGTGTGTAGCCAATCTCAGGTTGTATAACAGTTTGAGCTCTTCTGGGTGTCCAGTGAATATAGAGATCTGTGTTTGCGTGTGTGTGTTTGCGCGTGTGTGTGTGTGTGTGTGTGTGTGTGTGCGTGTCAGAGGTATTAATAGCCTGACCAGGCACAGGAAAAAAAGAGTCATGTTTTTCCATCTGTTTTCACAGGAAACAGTCAGGACGGATTATCTCCTACAGTCTCTCTCTCTTTCTCTCTCTCTCTCTCTCTCTCTCTCTCTATCTTTCTCTATCTTTCTCGTTCTCTCCCTCTCTTTCCCTATCTATTTTTGTCTTTCTCTCTCTCTCTCTCTATCTTTCTCTCTCTCTCTCTCTCTTTGGGTTAATGATATGATGATTCTTGCAGTCCGTGTCTGTGATTCTGTGCGGATTATGGAATCATTTGAAACGTTACACTTTCCATGAGGATATTACTCTGTCAAATCCATCAGTGAGATCGCAGTGATCCAGAGAGAAATCAAATCTGAATTTCTTCTCTCACGTAACGTTTGTTGTGAATCGCAGTGAAACTCACAGAATTGATGGTAGTGTAGAATCTGATGATAACACTCAAACCAACATGTTATTTGCTTTCAGTCAAAACACAGATTTTTGTTTGAGAAATAACTGTGACTAAAGCTTAGTCATGCACTCCAACAAACTCAAACAGGAAGATATCAGCGAAATAACCGTTCACTCACAAACACTCACAAACACACACACACATGAACAGCGTGTGAGACCAACGGTGAAAATACTTCAGAATTGAATCGTTTTCTTCATTGCAATGATATTCACGACATAGACTGAATTATTTGAAGTATTTTCTATGACTCCATCATACGTGTGATTTATGAATTCTGTGTCAGACTTCATGATTCTGTGACTCTTATAGTCTCTTGTGTACGACACAATCTGATGTTTTACACACAGGATTGAACACATTTGCCTTCATGAGAGACCCAGAATCACTTCATTTTACATGTAGTTTTTAATCTGTGTGTGTGTCAAGTTTAAGTGTTAAAACAGTTTCAGATTGTGAGTGTGCTTGGACTTTTGGACTCTACGGCACACATACGGTCAGATTGAACTGTTGATATGTTTTACAGAAGAGACACAGATTGTGTTCAGACATCTGCTGTTGATGGAGCACATGCTGGTGTGTGTGTGTGTGTGTGCGCGTGTCTGAGAGAGAGACTGTCACATACAGACACATTCAACAAACTTAAACAGTGTGATGTCATTACCTGTTGCTTCATAGAAGTATGTGTGTGCGTGCATTTGTGTGGACAGACTGTTCTTTAGTGTGTGTGTGTGTGTGTGTGTTTGTCTGTGTGTGTGTGAGAGAGTTTCTCAGTGATTTGCAGCATTGTAACAGCACAGGAAGAGCAGAATCGACCTGCGGTCACAAGTGAAAGTTCCACAAGCATCTCTGTGTGTGTTTGTGTTTATTAAGCTGTATTATGAGGAGAAAACTCAACCTCAAAAGCAACATCCTGCTCTTTTCCTCTCGTCTCAGTTGATGGAACATGGCGTTCGTGAGCTTCATAGAGATCATGGGTTTGAAATGCGACTAATTATATTATTTTCGTATTACTATTATATAAGATAAAGAGCTTTCTCTCTGTTTTGGGTTGGGTTATGTATGATGGTTTGATCAGACCGACGCAAGCTCAGGGCCTAAAGTTAACTTCTGGTCCTTCTTTGATGATCGGTCTGGCTAGTGGCTAATAATATAACTATTTATTTTACATTTTATTGTATATTAATTGTATTAAATTAAAAGTATTCAACAGTTATTGATTCTTTGTGGAGGGAAGATCACTTTGGGTCACATAATGTTTGTTTATGTTGTTGGTCCTTTAAGCTGACTATATAGACATGCAGCTATGCAGAAGAGGTGTGAGTGTTTGTGTGTTTGTGTGTGTGTGTGTGTGTGTGTGTGTGTGTGTGTTTGTGTGTGCACATCAAAGGCAGTTATGATGTGTCAGATGTACAGAATCTAAACTCTTTCACAATCAAAGCTGAAGACATGAATACCAGTGTTAGTGTGTGTGTGTGTGTGTGTGTGTGAGAGAGAGATTGTGCTCTCTGATAGTGTCTTGAAAAGATCAACACAATCTGAATGTTTAAATAGAGAGAGAGAGAACATTAACGTGTGAATCACTCAGAGCCGGTGTGTGTGAGTGTGTGTGTGTGTGTAGATGCGTGCGTGTGTGACTCTTTGTGTCTTTCAGATTCACACAGGTGATTTAAGAGACTATTAAGGATTTAAATCATCTGCTAATTTTACCACTACAGTCTATTACATTCGTTAAATGACATCAGTATGATTGAATCAAACACATCATGCGGCTCTATACTGGTTCTGTGTCGAGTGTGTGATGCTGTTGTTCGGCGTTTGGAGGGTGTTGGGTAATATTACACCCCAAACAAACATCGCCCTTCGCCCGTCTCCTGATCTGATGGTGTGTAATGGCAGACACACACTCACAGCTCTCAAAGATGGCCGCCTCCGTGAGGATGACAGTGCGTTTGTTGTTCTCGCTCTGAGGAGATTGGAATGTCAGGATACGTGAGCCGAGAGAGAGAGAGAGAGAGAGAGAGAGAGAGAGACACGGAGACGGTTGTGTTTTCTCTCTCTGTATCTCTGCAGGCTGTCTTCCTGGTTGTGAGTGAGGCGTGAAGGATGTGTGCCACCCCCTCTCCTTCCTCCCGCCCCCTCTCTCCTCTGATTGGTGGAGGGGACCGAAATGGAAACATTATTCAATTGGGGGGTCAGTGACCTCTCTGAACGCTCTAAAGATTGAGCTCAGCGTTTGGCTGTGGGACGGCTCAATGTTAATGAATGTTTAAAGAATAGCTCGGAGAGAGAGAGAGACCGAGAGAGAGACAGAGAGAGAGAGAGAGACAGAGAGAGAGAGAGACAGAGAGAGAGAGACAGAGAGAGAGAGAGAGAGAGAGACAGAGAGAGAGACAGAGAGAGAGAGAGAGACAGAGAGAGAGAGAGAGAGAGAGACAGAGAGAGAGAGAGAGATAGAGAGAGAGAGAGAGAGAGAGTCAATGTTAAGTAAAGTCAGATGAACCCTGTCTGTGTTCTGAATGAGAAACTGAATACTGCACTCTAGTGTGTACTCTATACTGACTACTAATCTTATAAATAACATGTGAAGAATAAACTAAATGTTGCTTTGGATTAAAGTGTCTGATAAATAAAGATGTAAAGACGAAACAAACAGGAAAGTGCTTCAAACTTGCATCTTTAGTTTATCAATCTTCATTTCATGTTTGTTTTATTTTTCAGTGAAGGTTGTGTGAGATCTTACTGTAGATATAGTGACACATTTAGTTTTTTTTTTGTGAACGTGCTTTAGTAAACAAGAGTTATCAATGAACCGCATTTGAAGAGTTTGGTTCATGAAAAAAATCTTTTTTTATTGTGCATTCAAATTAATATCAATCAAACTACAGTTGGTTTGTTTTGATTCACGCCATAATAACTGAAAAAAAACACAGCTAACTAACACAATAAACAAGATAAAAAAATGACAACATAATAAAAAACATGATTTTGGTTATCTCATTTTGGAACCAAACTATTAATTTACTAATCTTTGTTCAAGTAAGTTTAAGATGTACTAGAACATATTTCAAATTAAATGTTGAATGTGTGAACACGGTTAATGTACAATGAATAAACTTTAATAATCGTGTTTAATAATCTCATTATCTTTTAGGGAACCATTAGTAAAGTAAAAGCTCATAACTTCTCACACAGAAACAGAAAAACAAGCGAGTGTTTTGCCGGATGTAGTGTTCTAAGGTATTTCATGCATATGAACACACGTAGCGTGCTGTTGTCATGTATCGTGAGATCTCTGCTATAGAAACAGCTGATCTGTTTGAACCGCACACAAGTTTGTACATGTATGTCACACGTTCTGAAAGGAGAATTGAAAGCAACATAACTAACACAGAAAGTGCCGCTCAGTGGCCGTTTCAGAGCCTTCAGTGATGTTTATAACCTCTGTTTCTCCGGCGGGACTCGGGCTGTATTTAATAAACTGTAAGTCACTTTCAGTCTCAGTTTAATATTACACTATCACACACACAAATCTAAACATGATGCAAATCTTTTCAATATTGGCAAACGACATCAGGTTCCTCGAGCGAATCGCGGTGGTTTTGGTATCCAACTAGGCATGGATTGAATACCGGTTTCAAGGTATACCGTGGTTTAAAAGAGTTAAAAACCACTCACATTTTCTGTTGAACCGTTTCTGAGGTTTGAGCTGTGTTTACAGAAAAATAAATATTTCAATCATGTAATTCAATGTTTGATGTTTATGTCTATTATATATGACAAACATTTTTCAAAGAATATTTTAATCTTAAGGCTTTAGTTTTACCTGACACACATGTTGTATATGTTGGCTCAAAATGAATTGTGTTGTGTTCAGTTGAACAGTCGTTTTTTTATAAGCAGATATTTTGTGTTTTTTAGTGTTTTAATAGCAATACCGTGAGACTGTGGTAGTTTTGATCAAGGTTATTATAACGGCACAATCTGGGCCCATGCCTTATAACCAACAGAAGATAAAAAGATCTGAAAACCTGAAAGACACAATCAACGGAAACAGCCGCTTCGTCTCGTGGCTTTAATGTTCGATACGT
>NC_079547.1:675000-692500 GCF_015846415.1 Triplophysa dalaica | reverse complement strand
CAAAATATCTTCATGGAACATGATCTTTACTTAATATTCCAATGATTTTCTCCATAAAAGAAAAATTGATAATTTTGACCCATACATTGTTTTGTTGGTTATTGGCAAAAAAATGATTGTGCAACTTAAGTTTTGTGATCCAACGTCAAAATGTGTGAACGAACTGAACATCGACAAATAGTGCTTGTGATGTACACTCGTATCTCGAAACTGATTTCAAACAGTGAGCATGTGGTGTACTCTGTTTAGTACTGAAGGATGTAGGACATATTGAGTCAATAATTCATGTTATACTTTCTTTACTTGTCTTGTATATGAGAAATATAAGTGTGTTTAAGTTTATCAGTGAGCGTGTTGTAATGTGTTCTGGGATTAAATACTTGCCCTTCCTTTAAGAAAATGATTTATGGTTTTATTACAGTACATCATTAGTTTTACCATGGTTTTACTACTACTTTACTTTAACTGTAGAAACAATGTTTTCTATCTGTCGTAAAACCATGTTTCATTTTTGCAAGGGTTGCCAGATTGAAAGGCAGAATGACATCTTTGCTTCTTTGTGAAGGAAAAGCGAAAATAGATTTCAGTTATAAATATAGTTATTGTCCAACTGATAGTGAAAATGATTTATTTTATTAAACACGTGTGTGAGTATTTCTGCTCTCACATCACTTGTGCTGAATGAATTTGAGAACACTACACGTGTGATTTCTCTAGCTGTCTATGAAGGGAGGAGACAGTGAGAACACTCGCTACGTTCTGATTCTGACCCAAATCTTTTTGTCCGTTCTGGCCTCTCTTGATCCGTTTTATTTTTTTGGTTGTCTGTGTGTTTTGTGAGGGTGGGACGCTGATGCAAACGGGTGGGCAGCGGTGTAATCCGGGGCTTTGAAGGTCTTCAGACTCTGTGCGTTTCACAGCCTTGAAGCCCCCCCTCACGCTTGCCCACCCGCAGTCCTTGGCAATGTCATCATTCCCCCATAAATCCCACCCGCATCCGCCCTGACCCCGAGACTGACTCCTCCCACACACAAGAGATTGACAGCTCACGGCAGACCCACCGAATCCTCTCAGATCAGTGGCAGCATGTGTGCTGCGTGGGATTCCGTGCGGTTTCCGCGACTTATTCCACCTTTGTCTAGAAGTGCGACGGTAACGGCGTAATCCTGCGGCTGTTTGTCGCCAGAGCGCCGGGTAATCATAATCGCCTTGAAATATTGTTGCGCTTGTCAGCATGTGTTGGTCCTGGCACTCGGAGAATTCTCTGGAAGGCTGCCGGAGCAGCAGAAGAAGCTCGGCCTGTGAGATGCCGGCTGTTTTCAGACACGTTTGTCAGAGGAGGTCATGGCCGAATAACACAATCATATGACGGGTGTGATGCACACAAACTTCAGTCTGCGCTTTAAACTATAATTAGGCAGATGGTTAGACGGGTCTGGATTAAGCCTGCAGGAGAGAGAGAGAGAGAGAGAGAGAGAGAGGAACAGGAGACGGCTGGGGGTTAAAACAAAACAAATCTGAATCCAGCTCTTATCTTCATCTCTTTGTCTCTTGTTTTTGTTTTGATATTTTTAGACCTGCTTGAATTCACATGCAAACAGTTGCTGTAAAATATTCTGTGAAAAGTTAAAAGAACTTTAAATTCATCAATTTTAAAAGACAGCAGAAATAGACTTAGACGTACAAATGGACGCCTTTGGTCATTGTGTCACATGTTTCACAGTTTATTTGTGTGTCCTACCCTGAGCGTTTGTGTTTGTATGATTTATTTGTGTCAACTTATGTTAATGTAAACCTTAAGAAATCCAAAATCCGACCAATTATAGATAAGTCATGAATGAGTTTAGTTTTGTGCATCTGAAAACAACATATATGATGAGCTGTGTGTGTGTGTGTGTGTGTGTGTTTGGTAATGTGTGTGCACACAAATGTTAAAATAGAAATATGGCAATTCTGTCTAGTGTAAAAATATACCAGATTACACACTGTAGTCTGTCTCTCTCTCTCTCTCTCTATCTCTTCTAGTATCTTTCGCTCTCTTTAGCTAATTTCACAGTTATCATCATAATGAATAATGCAGAGTTATTCAAAGAACCAATATATAACTTATTAATTGCACTCTCTCTCTCTCTCTCTCTCTCTCTCTCTCTCTCTCTCTCTCTCTCTCACTTACACTCACAATGTTTTTTTTAAACATCACGTCCATCATCACCCTCTCCATGTAGAAATATGATGACTTTCATGTTATTGCATTCCCACACTGATTTGACTCTTTCTTAACTGTTAACTGTAAATCACACACACACACACACACACACATATGGTGACAGCGGTGCAGAAGTGTGCATCTGTCTGTCTGTCTGTCTGTCTGGCCAATCAGAATTGTTTTCTCAGCTGATGGTTTTTCGCAATGATCAATAGAAGGTATTTCTGCTGCGTCTCATCTGAAACAGGAGATGGATTTTCTCATCAGCTTTATGCTTTTGTCAATGTAAACACACACGTGCGTGCACATGCACACACACACACACACACACACACATGAGATGAGATGCGGGGAGGGCAGGATGTGTTGTGGAGCTTTAAATCATGTTTATGATGGTAATACAGCTATAGATCAGTGTGTTGATGGAGAGAAGAATTGAAGTGATGAAACTCTATGTTGTGTAATTATGTTTCTGTCGTGTGTGTGTGTGTAAGTCGGAGTATATATGAATGCAATTTACATGTGTGTAAGTGTCTTCTGCCACTGTAAATATTATTCGTTTGTGTGTGTGTGTGTGAGAGAGAGAGAGAGGATCTATACTTTTGCTTGTGTGCAGATTGTGTTTGTGTGTATTTAATGGAGATGAAATTGAGCGTATCACACACACACACACACACACACACACAGATCTCCCTTTAATGGACTGTCTAAATATATCAGTTTTTTTGCTGGATCTGCTGCTTCTGGAGAGAATAAGAAATGGTCTTCAGTACAGGACAGACTCTCTCTCTTTCTCTCTCTCTGTGTCTCTCACTCTCTCTCTGTGTCTCTCTCTCTCTCTCTCTCTCTCTCTCACTCTCTCTCACTCTCTCTCTCTCACTCTCTCTCTGTCTCTCACTCTCTCTCTCTCTCTCTCTCTCTGTCTCTCACTCTCTCTCTCTCTCTCTCTGTGTTTGATGTGAGAGAACTAGATCACTAGCTTTAACAGAAGCTGGAGTGATGATGTTGTATCCATCATGTCACATGGCTTGTAGACAGGGTGCACATTTCATCTGAACACACCGAGAGAGAAACACACACAGTGAAGCCAAACATGTGATGATGCTCGATGGCCCGCTGGGATCTTCTGGAGGTCAGAGGACGACAGATCCAGAGGGAAACTTTACACGTCTGAATGGACCAATCAGCTCACACGTGTCATTGAACAAAGTGGCGTTTATCACGGTGTAACACAGGGGTTTTATAACAGAGTTCATGAAGTAAACAGGACCACAGATGAAAAATCTGAATAATTTTTCCTGAACTGGGAGGTTTTTCATCTTTTAAATGCCTTTGGTACGTGTGTGTGTGTGTGCGTGCGTGTGTGTGTTTCTGTGTGCAATATGTGTGTATGATGCTGTCCACTCCACTTGAAGTGCAGAGATCATGAGATCTGGATAAAACATTTCAGAGCTGAAGAGAGTTTGAAAACACATGTGTGAACAGGATGTGTTCTTGTGTGTGTGTCAGGTGTCAGTTTGTGTGACATTGTGCGTCCAGACAATCCTCTCGGTGTATCTGTGTTGCTGTGGAAGCGGATCTGGCGGATCTCACGGACGATAGGCCGAAGTATCCCAGCATGCATCTTCCACCATCTGTCACAGGCTCTTTGTTTGGGTGTGGGTTGAGCTGACGGTCTCTGGTTACTCACAACACTCACACAACACACACACACTCTGTAAATCACGTTGCCATGCAGGTTATCTCTGGATGTAGGCGTTCAGTGCGATCGGTTTGTCATGGAGGAAAAGGTGTAATGACGGGATCAATTCTCTCTGTCTGCTTGTGTTGGGATGAACCCGACAACTCGCCGCTCACAGGAAACTGGAAGCTTTTAGCTGACGGAAATCATTTTGATCAGCTCGACCCGTCCAGCCTGTTTTACTTAAAGAGCTGTGGATTATTCATTCCTGTGACACACACACACACATGAAGACACGTGTGTTTAATGTAAGAGCTTCTCACTCACAGCTGAAGAAAGAAAGGTGAATCCCACACCTCTGTGTAAAGGTCACCGCCCACATATCATTTCTCTTTACCGCTCGCTCGCCCTCCCCTCTCTGATTTAGACACTGGTGTTTTTAGCTCACTGCTGCACATCTCTCTCTCTCTCTCTCTCCCTCCGTGCATCCTGGGACACTGATGATGGCGTGACTGCCAGTGTCACCAAGCAACCTTGTCTCACGACAGGCGACGCCATCTCATGCTTCAGGAAAACCTCTCCAGCCAATGACGTGGCAGCGCTGCGTCCGAGCCAATCAGTGCCTGAGGTGCAGATGGATGTATGTGGACACTGCTTAAAGAGAATCACACACATTCTGCATCTGAAAGCAGGTGTCTCTGTGTGTTCACCTCACGCCGCTTGCAGGAACGAGCACGCTCGCCGTTGCAGCAGGGAGCTGGCAGAGATATAAGGTCAAAGGTCGCCGCTCCCCTGACGCAGGTCGCAGGGAAGGTTGCAGGCATGCGGGAGCGCGGCGGTGGAAGGAAACGGAGTCTTTGTGTTACGTGTTTGCTGGCGCGCTCTGATTAGCACTGATCCATGCTGACGACTCTGTTGGCAGATTAGCCTGGCGAGCATTGGCCATCTGTTACCACGGGCCATAACAAGTGAGATGTGTGAGGACACACACACACACACACGCGTGTTTGTTTTCTATCACTACTTGTTATTATTGTTTTCACACCGAGCTAATGATATTTTTATTTCTAAAAGTAACCATCACACTCTCTGGATAGATTGCTTTATTTTTCTTATGGGTTTTGTTAGATGATTTTACTGTCCATTAGGAAAATGAACCGTGGATTTACTAGAGCTGTGCAATTAATCGAAAACGTCAATTTTGGCCTTCAACAATTACATAAACTAAATAATGGAGGTAAAACTATTATTGTGCCACATTCCAGTGTGCAATGATCCTCTCTTTCCTTGAGGTATAAATCCACAGCGCAGCCCCTTCTGTTACACTCTTTCAGCTGTGCTATTTCTTTACATTTATTCTTCAGTTGAATTCACAGTTTAAAAGCCACGTTTTTCACATTTTCTATAAAGTTGAAGAGTAATCGTGTAGAATAATCGGGATCTCAATATTGGCCAAAATAATGCTGATTAAGATTTTTGTCATAATCGAGCAGCTCTAGGATTTACTATAGTAAATGTGTAGTAAAATGTCAGATTGAATATTATTTGTAGTACTAAAGAAACTATGGTAACAAGAGTAAAAACATGTTTTTTACAAATAATATAAAACATGGAAACGTTTTATAAAAGCAGTCAAGTGGACAAACTCACACTCACATTACTGATAAAGCACCCACAGAATACTCTATGCCCTCTCTCTCTATGAGCTCTACACACACACACACACACACACACTGTGTGTGTAAGCCAGCAGCCTCAGCAGTATATTTCACTGCCTCAGGAGTGTATGATTGATTTTCAGGTTAAATTAAATAACACACAGCTTTATGTACTGTGTCTCTTTGGTTGCACGTTCACAGAATGGAGTTCACGTTTCTACCGATCGACAGAAGATTCGTAGATGAACACGTAAGGCAAAGCTGGGGGATCACAGTTAGCATATGATAGGCTGATTGGTGGGTTTTTCCCTGGATCTCATTGGCCGTGTGCACCGAGTCAAATGAATTAGACGGCACATGGAGATTATGATGCTGTGACTCAGTGGAAGATGCTCATTAGCTATAAAACCAGAGTCGTTCTGATGCTAAAGCTGCTTTAATTTCTGATAATGAAGTCAGGATTGGATCCTTAAATACCCAGACATAGCATTATTGTGCTAATCACTGCTGTTGTTATGAATTATTTTGAGGCCTTCGTCTGTTACCACTGATGTTTAAGCCAATCGTGCTAAGTGACTCGCTGGAAAGAGCTCACACACACACACACACACACACACACTAGATGGATTTGTAATTGTGTGGTAGATTCATTGTGCAGTGATTGCAGCTTTGAATAACATATATTTGTTAACATTTTATAAAATGACAATTCACATGATGTAATATCAAAAGAAGGATGTTATGTGTCTCTCCTTTAAGATAAATGTAGCGTCAACACACCCATCCTAATGCTCTTTTCTGATTTGCTGATTAGCATCACGTGATCGTGCACCGTTCTTTCTTGAGTCTTGAAGTGCTTTGACTTGTTTAGTAAAGGAATGAGAATATATTATCCAGTCTGTTTTCTGAGAAGCAGTGTCCTAAAGGTTACTTGAGGAATTCGTTTAGAAGAAACCTGTCATGAACTTGAGTTGGCAGGGTTGTGACCTTTGACCCTTAGGAGGCAGAGTACAATAATGGAGGGATGATCCAGAAGACGAGAGAAAGTGAAAGACAGGTGCTAAGAGCCGCATGGGTGAATTGTGGCCTGTTTCACTGTTTACGGATGTATGCAGACACTTTCATTCTGTGTGTGTGTGTGTGTGTGTGTGTGTGTGCGTGTGCACGCCTGTGTGTGTTTACCAGAATTGCTCATGGGTGAGAGCTGTTAGTTGATATTCTGTGGACGTTTCCATCTCTGAGATCTAATCTGTGTGTGTGTGTCTGTGTGTGTTTATATAATGACAGAATAGCAAAAGCTTGTGCGTTGTTCTTTAACGATTCCAACAGTTGAATCTTGTCGTGAGATTAGTATCCGTTGTATCCAGACGTCTCCTGAAAACGGATTCTTTCCGTGTAAAATCACACGCTAACAACTGTTAATGTTATTTTCATTGCAGTATATTTGAGTGTGAGACACTCGTGTGTGGGTCTCTACTGCGGATTTCTGTACAAACTGTGAAATCTCCACAGAAACAGTTAAAGGCATAATTTGCCAGTTAATCACATCAAGTGTGAGACGTCTTGTTTTACGCCGTGTAAAAACATCTTGTAAATCTGTGTGTGCGTGGGAGCATGCGTGTCAGTCTCTCTTCTGTCCTCTTGCAGAAGGTCTCGTCTAAGAATGAATGCTTAACGTGACATCTCCAACAATCCCTCTGCCCGAACGTAACACACACGGCCCTGTGTGTGTGTGTGAAGACTGACTGGTGTTAAATAGAAATATTGTTCATGCCAAGTGAGATGTGAAAGAAAGAGTGGCAGGCCGTGTACGCTGTGTGTGTGTGCTGGCTCTAATTATGGATTGAATTGTGTGTGACAGATATGGAGTCTGGAGAACGACTGGCCTCGCCTTCCTCCACCCCACTCTCTGTCCACGCCACCACCTCTGCGCCCTCATCTTCCTCCTCCTCTTCATCATCAGCAGCCTCCAATGCCAAGAGTAGCCTGAACCACGGAGCCACGGCCACGCTCGGCACATGCGGTAATATCTCACACACAGACACACACACTCTTTCATGGCCTGACGCAAGGGTTGCTTATTGTTACAGTCTGAAAAGTGCTCAGTCAAAACTCACACACACACACACACACACACACAGGGGACACTTTGAACACGTCTGCTGGTTTAGTCTGTGTGGCTGGTGGCAGACTGGAGACTGATGTCATCAGGGACATCTCTTCTGTCTGATGAAGCATCGCTTCTTTTAGTCATTGAAACTACACATTTTCTTTTTAGAAACAGGCTTATGAGCCTGATCATACTACATCTTTTAAAGCTTTTTATTTATTTATTTTTATGTATCTATTAACTTTATGCATGTATTAATATTAGGTGTTAGCTGTCATCAGATTTAAAAAAAACGTGATTAATCGCATCCTTTTCATACCATTAACTGGGACTAATCGTACACGTATAGTGAAATTAAACATACACTATTTTGTTTAACATGTTTATTTTAATGCTGTCAATCGATTAAAGAAATTAACTAACTGATCACACACAGCTTTGATGTTTTTAAATATACTTTTACCTTCTAATCATTTCACATTTTATCTACAAATCAATGTAGAAATATTAACACATTTCTTTAACAGCATAATTTTAAGAATGAAATCTAATATTGCTGGATTTGCAACTGATGTCTTTATTAAATATATTCGTTTTATCTACTATCGCATGCGTTAACGTGTTAATGTTGACAATCATAATTTATGTATATTTTTACTTTTTTGTTTTTTTTGTAAATGTATATTTAATATTATTTTTCATATTGATGAATTAATAAATGTATTTATTCGTCCGAGCTCAAGTCTCCTCCTCCTAAAACAACAAGACCATTTGTTGACCATTATTACTGTTTTTGTTCAGACCAGATTAAATCAGTATTATTATTTTCTTAGGCTGCGCTCTTTCATTGATCTCTCTCTGAACAAACGTCACACCACATGTTGCGCGGGACACGTCTGCTGGTTTAGTCTGTGTGGTTGATGGCAGACCGGAGACTGATGTCATCAGGGACATCTCTTCTGTCTGATGAAGCATCGCTCTTTTTTAGTCATCGTGACATCTGAAAAACTGTAAATCTTTTCTGCTGTTTGAGGCTCAAGGCCTTAGAGTTTGTGATGTTAAAGGAATAGTTTACATGAAAAACTTTACTGTTTGATTGAACACAAAAGGCTGAATATTTTGTCAAACGATTAATCGCGATTAATGACATCCAGAATAAAGGTTTGTGTTTACATAATATGCGTCCGCTTATTGTGCATGTTAATTTGTATTTATACAAAAACTATACACATAAATGTATTTTGGGGGGGGGGGGTGAATTATTGATATTTACCAATAGTTTAAATTATAAACATTTTTAAATTTTAATATTTTATATGTTTCTTAATTATATGGATGCATGTGTGTTTAGAAACACAAGGTTAATATGCACATTACACAGACACATATTATGCAAACACAACTTTTATTCTGGATGCAATTAATCGTTTGACAGTCCCAGATATTTTCACTTCCATGATGTCAATGACACAAGTACTGATGTGAGTCGACCTCAAACCTGATGAATGTAATCACATCAAATTTGAAAGCTCTTGTGATTTATTTAGAATACAGCGCACAAGTCTTATAGATGACATCAACTCTGGTGTTCCTGTATTATATCTGGTGTATACAGTCATTGGAGCTGACAGTCTCGATTTACAATGATGAAAAAAAATTGCTTTATTAAATTTTTAAACGTGTTAAAATGATTCATTTGAGTTGTGAAGCCTCTTTTCTAAGTGTATAGAATCACAAGTTCATAATTTTTATATGCCGTGTCAAGTGAATAAGGTTTTAGAAATACATGTTGAGACATTTAAGGGATGTATTCCTGTAAAACCCGAATCTTTTTTCCGTCCATACGTTCTGTCTGATAAATCATTTCTTCTCCCTCCTCATGTTTTGTTCTGCGCGCTGGAGAAAGCAGCGACTCGCTCCTGTTGTAATTACCTTTCATTGTTCGGCATGTGAAAACAGCATCCAGGATTTAGCACTCACAGTTTCGGCTGTAAATTGAAAAGCTGCCGCATTAATGAATCTCAACCAATTAACCAGAGCTTTGTTAATACTGCCGTCATCTCACTCTCCACCCTTCCTTCACACACACACACTTCTCATCTCTCTCTCTGTTGTGATGGTGATGTTGATTTGTCATTTGCTCCGGCCCGTGTCATCTCATGTGACGTGACTCTCATTAACAGTTGATATTTCTCCTCACCAGCACAACAGGAGGTGTGAGACCTCCTCCATCATTTGGCTTTTTTGAATATATCATTTCAGCATCTGTCTTGCCTTTCCTAAAATTCAAGAACCCACCAAAATTAGGGTTCGAGTTCATATCGTAATCATATATTGTTCTTCTGTTTTCACAGAAATAAAACTTGAAAACACCAAAGCGACACATTTTCTTTTAAGGATTTTCAATTATTTATATTTTCTTATTATAATTATTTTATTTTTCATATTGATGAATGAGTCTCCAAAACAAACAAACAAAAAAACATTTGTTGACAATTATAAGTGTTTTCGTTCAGAACAGATTAGTTCACTAATGATATTGATCTTATGATCTACATATTAAATTCTGTCTTAGAATATTGCTTTAAAGTCAGATTCATGTTCATTAGATTTTACTTGAGTGAAACGCTCAGTAATTCAGAGCTGGATGTTGAGAATGAGAGTTTCAGTCGACGGGATCTTCCACTTCTATCATTACAGCTTTAAACACAATTAACACTTTGTCCCGCCAACACTAAATCACGAGCAGTGCAGCGGTGAGAGATGATCATCTGAATCTCTCTCTCTCTCTGAACAAACGTCAGGCCACATGTTCACACTTTTCCTCACCGTCCCCCTCAGACACGCAGACAATTAAGTCGGCTGTCAGATGTGTCTGCAGAAATGTGATTGATGCAAACCGAGGGCACATTAATCCGCTTCCGCCGCATCCCACGTAAGAGAGAACGGAAAGACAGGTGGGGGAGGACAGCGGCGCTCTTCAAGATGGCTCGCTCTGTGTGTCAGAAGATGGAGAACACTGGAAGGTGTTTTGGGGAGGAGAGGAGGGGGGCAGATAAAATAAGAAGGATATCAGGTAATCTGGTAATTCTGCTCTGCTCCTCTCAAGATGATTTAATTATTCCAGACTGAAAGCGCATTAATATGAAACTGACGTTTCTCATACTTCGTGTGTGTGTGTTGCATGTGTGTGTGTGCCAGCAGGAGCTGCTGATGGTCTTTTGGGGGATATTTCCTCTCATTTATCTTCACTTCCGTCTCAGTCTCCTTCAGTTCGTCCTCTATGTCAGGACAAGCCCCTAAACATTCCGGCTGTACATTTAAGCGTGTGTATTCATCACTCCGTGTGTGTGCATGCATGCGTGTGTGAGACAAAGAAGAGGCCTCAAGCTGAAAACTAAAAGCCGTCTCCTTTCTCTTCTCATCAAAAGAGGACCCGTCATGAAAAACATCATTCCTCTGCTTGGAGTTTACTGGCTGAAAAGAAAAACAATCATTTCATATGACTTATGAACAAATGACTCTGATTCCTTTAAACCACATGACGTGTCACAAACATGAATGAACACATGAATGTATGACTCACTTGTGTTTGTAAAATCTGTATTCAGAATCTGCCTGTCACTTACATGAAGGACTTAAGTGTCATGTTTATTCATGTTCATTGTCAACTTTAAAATACAACTCACATCCACTCACATGTACAGAGGTCATTTACACACAAAGATGTTATTCAGGGGTTCACATGTTGAGTTTAGTGTTTGTTTGGATGGTTGTTGATTCATGCACGTCAGTATTTCCAGTCTCTCTAAGTTAAGAAAGCTTGGCTCATGTTGTAAGTGGACTAAATCCAAGAGAAGAGCAAAGAAACTCTTCCTCCTTTACATCAAACCATCTGTAAAGTCAAGATCTTCACCTCCTCGCCGTCTCTTCTGCGTTCCCCATCATCACATCTCTCTCTCTGCGTGCGTGCTGCGCTCTTTTCTTTCCTGCGCTGCTAATGGAAATTGAATTTGCATGAAATATGCGGCTTAGAAATTACATCTGACTCCTGAAGGAGACAATGGGCAGCACCAGCTCTGCCAGAACAGATCGATCCCAGAACGGATGCGATCGTTATGACGACGGCGATGATTATTTACGAACATGTATACAGAGAGCCCGTGCAATGTCAAACAGGAGATTGAAGTGATTTATCGAGCGCGCTGTGGTGATATCTCACAGAATGTTCAGGAAGATACAGAAGCAGCTCGCAGGGCGTCTTCGTTCTGTCTCTCACACGGCGAGACTTTCATTTCTTCTGATCATAGTTATTAATCAAACGCTGTCAAAAAACCTGTGATTATATTAACATTAACAGTCATCAAACTGTCTCCATGAACATCACACACACTCCGGATGTAATCGCAGTTATTATTGTCTGCTGGAGGATGGTTTGCAGAGTTCAGTTTAGGTCTGGAAGTCCTCAGTCCACATTTCTGTGTTTTCCAGAATCTCAGTGTGCAGGAATGCTGTTGTTGTATAATTGTGTGATCATGAATGTGTGTGTTTGTTGTCAGGTCCTCTGTTTGGCATGACGGGCAGTGATCAGCCCTTCAGCGTCAGTTCCATGACCTCATTGCCCAGCGCGTACCCGCTCATGGCTCACCCGGCCTTCGGTCTGTTGTCCCCGGCGACGGTCCGTCCAGAGTTTGGTGGTCTGGGAGGATTGGGGATGTCTGCAGCCCTCGCAGCTCACCCGCAGCTGGGAGCTTTCTCAGGTGTGTGTGCGTGTTTGTGTGCATGTCTGTGTATATGTGTGTTTTTGTGTGTGTGTTTGTGTGTGTGTGTGTGTACTTGTTCATCTATCTTTATGAGGACCAGTTTGAGTTTTAGACCAGCAGAGTGAGGACTAAGAGAGTAAAGTGAGGACATTTTGGCCGGTCCTCTTTTCTGAGACCCCTTTAAAGGTTTGTTTGCAGGTCAAGACCTGATTTTAGGGTTTAGGTTATAATCAGGTTTAGGTTATAATCAGGTTTAGGTTATAATCAGGTTTAGGCTATAATCAGGTTTAGGTTATAATCAGGTTTAGGTTATAATCAGGTTTAGGTTATAATCAGGTTTAGGTTATAATCAGGTTTAGTTTATAATCAGGTTTAGGTTATAATCAGGTTTAGTTTATAATCAGGTTTAGGTTATAATCAGGTTTAGGTTATAATCAGGTTTAGGTTATAATCAGGTTTAGGTTATAATCAGGTTTAGGTTATAATCAGGTTTAGGTTATAATCAGGTTTAGGTTATAATCAGGTTTAGGTTATAATCAGGTTTAGGTTATAATCAGGTTTAGGTTATAATCAGGTTTAGGCTATAATCAGGTTTAGGTTATAATCAGGTTTAGGTTATAATCAGGTTTAGGTTATAATCAGGTTTAGGTTATAATCAGGTTTAGGTTATAATCAGGTTTAGGTTATAATCAGGTTTAGGTTATAATCAGGTTTAGGTTATAATCAGGTTTAGGTAATCATCAGGGTTAGGTTATAATCAGGTTTAGGTTATAATCAGGTTTAGGTAATCATCAGGTTTAGGTTATAATCAGGTTTAGGTTATAATCAGGTTTAGGTAATCATCAGGTTTAGGTTATAATCAGGTTTAGGTTAAAATCAGGTTTAGGTAATAATCAGGTTTAGGTTATAATCAGGTTTAGGCTATAATCAGGTTTAGGTTATAATCAGGTTTAGGTTATAATCAGGTTTAGGTTATAATCAGGTTTAGGTTATAATCAGGTTTAGGTTATAATCAGGTTTAGGTTATAATCAGGTTTAGGTTATAATCAGGTTTAGGTTATAATCAGGTTTAGGTTATAATCAGGTTTAGGTTATAATCAGGTTTAGGTTATAATCAGGTTTAGGTTATAATCAGGTTTAGGTTATAATCAGGTTTAGGTTATAATCAGGTTTAGGTTATAATCAGGTTTAGGTTATAATCAGGTTTAGGTTATAATCAGGTTTAGGTAATCATCAGGGTTAGGTTATAATCAGGTTTAGGGTTAGGTACTCACTTCTGATGGTTAGGGTAAGGGGCTAGAGATTGTGTTGCCTCAATGTGTGTCCTCATAAAGATAGCTGTACAAACATGTGTGTGTGTGCTTGTTCGTGTGCATGTCTGTGTGTGCGTGTTTATCCGTCTGTCTGTGTGTTTGTGTGTGTGCATAATTTCTAATTAGAAATGAGAAATTATATAAATTACCATAAATGAAACATTATGACAGATCCAACTATGAGATATTAAAATACATACAAATATTTATCCTGATTAAAAGGAATGCAGAATTCTTTTTTACATTAATGTATGTTTGTGTGTTAAACAGTCAGTCATGTTGTGAATTGTTTTAGTCTCATGTTCACTCGTGTCGTGTGTTTGTTTATTCTCTTCTTCCTCAGAATGGTGGAGGGCAGCAGAGGCTCATGGGCGGAGTCCTCCAGCCTTCTTCCAGCCTTTTCTCAGCCTGCCCCCCATGTTTGCCCCGCCCCTTCACAACCACGAGGCCAATCCGTACACATCCAAAACCCCAAACAGGAGCAGTCAGTCGTCTAAAGGTATGAAGGTGTTTAAAGCTCATGAGATGAGCGTGAGTTAGACAGAAGTGATGTCGCCTTCAGGCGGATGGAGTTCAGTCATCATGGCCTTCAGCTCTTGCCTCCAGCATCACATGAGACAAACATCCACGCTTCACTCCTGTCATCATCTCAAAATCATTCCATCGCAACGTGGATGCTCACATTTTGTAGATCGTTTAGAAACCCTTAATTAAATAATAATAAAATATTTTTTATCATTGTATAGATGTGATGTTACATGTATAAGTGTTGCAGTCTGATGTGTCTTATGTTGATCTCAGGTGTGAACGGAGCCGTGAACGGCCGCTCGCTCTCGCCATCTGCGGCTAAAGGAACCGTGTCGGCCGCCGCGTCCCCCTCCCCCGCTCTCCGAGCCCCGGAGCACAGCCGGACCCCCGACGCCAAAGCCCGCGACCGCAAGACCGGTCTCCATAGCAACAGCACAGGAGATGTTCAGCAGGAGAAGCCCTCGCAGAAAACTAAAGAGAAGGTATGATGTCATCACAAAGCGTTCGGTAAACACACGACTGAGTGTCTTAATGAGAGGACTCGTGATTGACATCTGCTCTGACCAATCCAGAAGGCCCGTAAGAAGCAGACGGAGGGTTCCGCCGTGAGCGAGAGCGAATCCGGATCCTCGCTGGATACAGACAGTGATGGGGTGAGCAGCAGTGATATCGATGATCTTGGAGAGGAAGAGGATGATGATGATGAAGATGAAGATGATCAGAGTAAAGACAGCGAGGAGTCCGACTCTGAGAAAGAACGTCAAAAGAAAAAGAAAATGAAAGTGAGTTATGGAAATGACATGAATTTGAGCGATAGCATTCGTCGTTTGTCTGATGTGGTCACGGCAATAAACGGATCCATTCTTTTTTCTTTCTCTCTCTCAGATTGTGACGTCCAGCTCTGGCCTCAGTAAGAAGGAAAAGAGCCGGTCAGCGGAGCCTCAGGATTTCCGTGGCGTCTCCCAGCGTGGCGCTCCTCTGGAATCCTCACTTCCAGTTCACCTACACCGCTCTTCACCCTCTCCGGCTCGCTCTCAGTCCTCTCTGCTCTCTCCGCCGGGTCACAAAGTCAAAGAGAGACCCCTCCACACCAGCGTCATCCAATCCACCGGCCTGGCAGCCGCTCCCAAACCACTAGCCTTACTGGCACAGTCACGTCAAAACATTTCGCCAAAACGTTCCCCTCCGCACCTCACATCCTCTCCTAAAACAGCCTCCTGCAAGCCCCATCAGCCCCTCCCTCTTTCCTTATGCTCCTCCCCTAAGCCTCTTTCAGTGCCCTCCCCTCCCAAACCCCTCCCTCTTTCCTCCTCCCCCAAACCGCCTCCTCTCACCCCCTCCCTGAAGGCACAATCTCAAGCTTCCTCTCACAATCCTCGGGGTCCGGCACTGGACGCTCTCACCAGCAGGAAGATTCTGGAGAGTTCTCTGGGCCACGTCACCGACTACAGACTGAACCAGGTGAGGAGCGGCCCGTCGGTTTCATCTGGTCTTCCCTCGAGGCCACGTTTTCATTCAGAGATCAGGTTTTGTCTGTTTCTTGGTGGTTTCTAGGGTGCTGTTGGCATTCTGGATGTGTCTCTTGGGTTTGAAAGGTCAGGAGTGTGAGGAGAGAGAGACTATTTGTGTGTTGAAGGAGAGAAAGAACAGCTTTCTTCTCTTCTCATCAGTACGTCTGTGAGACACTAGATGGTCAGTGTGCATCACTTTATAAACACTTCACTAAGAAACATGTCTTCTCCTCACACTCTCAAATATAAAGCTGCTTCAAGATGCCATAGAAGAACCTGTTTTGTCTAAATGTCCCATAAAGAACCTTGACATCAGAAGAACTCTTTCTTTTGTTTTTTAATTACTATGGTGATATAATGCAGTTTCATGCAGGATTTTATTAACTTTAAATAAAAACGTGTACTGCACCGTTTACACCACAGACATGAAACATGAGAGGTTTGTAGATGTAAATAATCTCTGCCCTTCACATACTTTGGAAAAAAAAACTTAGATTTACATAGAATATCAAAGTGTGCTTTATTGGAATGACTAAATGTTCATTTGTATTGCCAAAGCATTTGCAGCTGGGCTGCATACAAATATTGCAAGAATGTAAACAAACGAAAAGAAAGATAATTATAATTATGAAATAAAATAAAGTGTGATGTATGTAGTGCAACTTAAAGTGGTTTATAATATATGTAAAAATCTAAAAACAGAAATAGAGTTACGTTTAAACAAAGATTTACAAGAGCAAAATACATTTAAGTATCAGAATAAAGAGAAAATATAATATAATGATATGTAGATATATTGGAAGCATCAGGTCATCTCTCTCTCTCTCTCTCTCTCTCTCTTCAGCACTTAAAGGGACAGTTCACCCAAAAATAAAAATTGTGTCACCTTGTATACATGTCTTTGTTCTGCTGAACAAACAGGAAGATATCTAGAAGAATGTCAAATGAATTTGTGTATTTTCCCTACTATGGCAGTAGATGGTGGGTGAGATCTTGGTTCAGCAAAACAAAGAAATGTATAGAGGTTTGGAACAATCTGGGTTCCTGGGATCTGTCCCAGCACAATCACAACCTAAACCTGTCTTATTGTTGTTCTTAAACAGTGAAATCCAAAAGGAGTCCCGTGATATTGACTTTCTTTGTTTCTCTCGTTCAGACTTTCCCGTCTCAGGAGCAGCCCTTTCCTCTCCCGTTGAAGAAACAGCAGTTTAAGATAAACAAGAGGACAGGAGTGCTATCATCCTCGTCCTCATCACAGCCGTCGTCCTCCGTTCTCTCTGTCAAACACAGCTCTGAAGCCTCAGGCAGGACCAAACCCCCGTCGGCGTCGGCCGTGTCCTCCTCCTCTCTGTCGTTTCCTCACAGTCTGCTGGCGCTCGCTCAGGCCAACGGCGTCATTCACAGCACGCAGGACGCTCCTCTGGCCCTCACCACCAAACCTCGCTCGGATCTGCCCGTTAACCTCAGCACGGGAGGACGCAAGAGCCCCGCCGGCGCCACGCCCAACCACGCCCGCGAACCACGCAAGAGCAAGACCCCCAAAGCGCTGGAGGCCTGGAGGGGTCTGTCCCAGAAACACCTGGTGCAGTCTCTGGTGGATCTGTTTCATCACAGCGGAGCCGAACAAGAGCTGCCCAGCAGCAAAGAGTCCGACGAGTCCGCCGAGGATGAAGATGATGAGGATGATGATGTGGAGGATGAGGAAGATGATGATGAAGAGGATTCAGACG
>NC_079547.1:655000-670000 GCF_015846415.1 Triplophysa dalaica | reverse complement strand
AAGTCCGCGCGCAGCAGATTCTGGAGGTACTGAGAGACTGCGGACGAAATAAGTTCTTAAAATACACGCGGCTGCTGTTTAACATGGAGACGGCAGAATCACTCGCTAACATTTCAGGCTTTTTTGAATGTTTCTGGAGACTAATGCTAAATTGGTCTGGTCGACGGTCGTTGAATATTAAATCCGCCCGTGTCTCAAAGCAGAGGTAAATTAGACATAAAAGATGTTTTTTTCCTCCCACAATGGCAGTTCTTGCATAAGTAGCGGTAGGAAGACACTGTTTACTCGACGCAGCCAATTACAGAAGCTTCACAAGTGTTTTTGCCGGCCAAAATCAAATTGGAGCCGACACGGTCGGCAAGTTATTCTGAACAGGATTTCTGCCTGTTTGTAATTACGTGTTTAAATTTACGGCTAATTCGGCTTTGCTTTCATATTGCTCTTGTCAGGACCAGAGAGGAATATTGAATAGTTCTGAACCGTTCTGACACAAAAAAACAGTCAAAATATCAAACCGTGAGAGACAGAAGGACTTTCCTGTGTGTTTGTGTTGTCTGTTAGCAGGAGGTATAAATAAAGCAGATGTTGCTTTAGCATGTTTAATTTAGGTTTATACCCGTAGCGGCGCACGGCTCTGACCCCAGACCTGTTTTATGTTGGCAGGCAAAGCGGAAAAAAAGAGAAGAGGCTGCCAATGCCAAAATGTTAGAGGCGGAGAAGAGAATAAAGGTCAGTTTTGGAGCGAGAGGAGACGCTGCACCTATTTTATCCATTACCTATAGTCACGGTGGAAACACCTCACCCCCCCGACCCCCTCACCCCCCCCCCTAACTCCAGCAAACCATTAACGTTCCTCATGTATAACAAGAGCGCGTCTGCTGCGTTTGACTGATGTCTGTGAGGGGAAATGAGTTTGACATCTGGATTTTCACCATATGAGACGCACTCCACATCTTCTCACGTAAAACCTGCCGCAAGTTGATCAAATTATCATGAATATTTATATTTGTAGGCGATCTTTGATAGGTTTGAGATTGATTATATTCCAGTGCTTTCAGAAAGGTTTTCAAATTTAAACTGTACACCGTGTGTACACCGAACGCTCCTCACCGCTTCATCCAGTGTGGACAAAAATGATGATTATAATGAGTTGTGATGTGTATGTAGAGATGTTCTCTTGTGAGAAGATTGACTGATGGTAAATCTCATTCAGTTTGTGTTAGTATCAAGGTTAAGTGTAGAGTTGATTCTGGACAAATAAAACAATTGATGAATGTGACATGAGTCTTATGAGATTTCACAAAACTAAACCATTTCACATCTAATGTCAAGTCAACTTTATTTATATAGTGCTTTTTACTATTTTCATTGTTACAAAGCAGCTGTACATGAAACATTTTGACTATAAGCAAAACAAGTTATATAAATAAAAACAAAAGGTGAAAACACACTCACTGATTCAAACACTCCTCACACACACACACACATTTAAGATAAAGAGAGAAACACAGGTCAATTATTAAACAGACTATAAATTCCTTTATGCAATAATAATTTTAAGTAAAACTTTACAATTCTAAAAATAATAATGTCTGTATATATCTTTTCATTCACATTATAAATAACACAATTACAAACTGTCAATCAAAGTTTTGGGACATAAGATTATTAGTTAGTATAAAAGTAAATGCATCAAAACTACGAAATAAATCATATGCAACTTTCCTTCACTATTCAGGCTATTTCATGCATTTAATTCTATTATTGATTTAATTCAATATTAAGTTCTATTCTAGTCTTTTTTTTTTTAATATGTTAATTTCTTTTTTAGAAATACATAACTTCATAAATTGTAACAATCAGCATTCAAATAATTTCAATCATCAAAAAAGGAAATGACACGGACAGACAGAGAAACAAAAAATAATAATAATAAAATTGAAAATTAAAATAATAAAAATATGGAAAAAACATACAAACAACATAAAAACACATATCTTAAAGGACTCCTGTTAAAGGACACAACATTTTATTCTATTCATTTTTAATTAAAGAACCTAGTATTTTTTCACAATTATATTTGTGTGTTAATTAAAATAATTAATTAAAAAATTATTGAAACACCTTCAGAAACAATGTGTTTGAATGAATGACATGTTGTGTTAAGTATCTCAGACACACACGTCTCATTGCTGGTCTGCTTGTACACTTGTGTGTTGTCATGATTAAATCATTCTTGATGTTTTGTGTGTTTTTAGGAAAAAGAAATGAGACGTCAACAGGCTGTTATTCTCAAGCACCAGGTGTGTGTGATAATGACCCTTTATACCCTTCATTCTGATGTTTTCAGACACGATAAAGATCATGTGTAGTGTTTACAGTAGTGTGTATACAGTATTAAGAAGTGTTTATTGTGCATTCTGAGTAAAAATAAAAGCACATGAAATCAGTCTGTACACACACCAGAGGGAGAATCTCATGAAACCTGTGAAGAAAACGTCCAGATCACATTTCCAATGTCTCAAATAAGATTTCCATTTGACATTATCTAGCCAATATATTCAGTTCACAGTGTATATTGTAGGGGTATTCTTGTACTGACTTAAGAACGCAGTAAATTATTACAGTAATGAGAGTCACGGCTGAAAAATGAAAATCGAACCCCTCAAAAATATTTTAAAAGTGAAAAAAGTGTCGCTTTGGAATAAAGAACGACCAATTGTAAATAAATGAATGTCACAGTTAAAAGACCGCGTAATACTTTTTCTTTATGTAATATTGATGGAATAGTTATAGTATATGTTTGTGTTTAATGTTGGGGGCGGGGTTATGTAAATGTGATGTGGACATGCCGTTGACAGGTTTCGTGAATGGGTTGTGTCTTGTATCTCTCGGGGTAATCTCATGCTTCTGGTACTGGGCTCTTCTGTCTCTTTGGGGTTCAAGGCTGAAGTTTGATTTGGATTTCTTCTTTGAAATGACGCTGTGATTTATTTATTAATTTTTTTCTGTCTCATAATACTTTGCCACCTCTCTCTCTCAGGAGATGGAGAGGCATAGACTAGATATGGTATGGGTATGTTTCATCTTCTGTACATCTAACACTCGCATCGTGACTCCTGGTTGTGATCTGATGTCATAGCGGCACATGTTGAAATGTAGCGCTGGCTGCTGTCAAAACTACATTTTCCTTCTGCATGGCTTGTAAAGCAAAAACCGAGAACCAAAAGACAAACTGCATCGCCTACATCTGCTGTGTGTGTGTGTCAATGAGAGAGAACCAACTTTGATGCAGCGGGCCTGTGGCTGTGTTTTTGTATGTTTGTGTGTGTTTGTGAGGCCTGTTGAATACACACTCTCATTGGTGGAACGTGCCACACACCCTCATTCCACGTGTCGACCCAGTGAATATTGTTGTGAATGTACATGTGTGTGATGTGTGTGTGTGATGTGGCAGAGTGTTTGTCCACACGTTGCATTTGCACTGCGCTGATTGTACCGCCCTGTGAGGTCATCAGTGCAGGTCAAAGGTCATAGTGCCTGACCGATGAGAGAAGCCAAGGACACTTGAGCTTCTCTCCTTCGTACATTTCATGTCATCTGTGGTTCAGATAGGAAGATTTAAAGTCCTTAAAGTCAACATGAAATGTTTTATTGAGAAGAGTTCACGAAACCAAACCTTATCCTGCGTGATGCCCCGCTGATGTTTAAAACGACAGACTCTCATGAATGTGCTTTAAAGTGAAAAAAGGTTGATTTAATTTCATGTTGACTTTAATGTTGTAGGAACAGTGGGTCTCATTCACTAATAAGAGTGTTCAAGTGTTCTCACCGCTTTCAGCAGAAAAGATTTGCACACATTTTGTTTTTATTTTGATTTTATAGATCAATGTATTTTTACACAACTCAATTTGTTCTATTTCATTCATGTACATTGCAAAAAATGACATCTTTATGGAGTGTTTTTGTCTTGTTTTGTAGTACAAATATCTAAACATTCTTAAATCAAGATGAACTTTCTCGACAAGGAAGGTGATCATAGATATTTACTCTCTTTTTAAGGAGAAAAGTCTAAGAAAACTAGAAAATAATCTGCTAATGTGTTGAGAAAAAGAAACTTGAATCAGGTAATCAAGCTTATCTTTCTCAGCCCATTATGCTTGGTTTTACCTTAAACTTACTTCATTCTTCTATTATTTTTCAGAAAACAAGAGTAAATATCTTCTTAGGTCACTTTTCTGGTCAAGTTATTATATATTGTCATATTGAAGTTTGAGATATCTTCACTAAAAACAAGACAAAAATGTCATTTTTTGCAGTGTAAATGTTTTAATTGGCACTTGTGGCGACAGTCTGTTTCTTATATTCCCAGATCTTGAAAACCACTTGAAAGATGTAGAAGTCATTCATTGATAATAATAAAAAGTTCATCACATGTTAAGGCTGATTTATAATTAGCGCTGTAGTTTTTGTGTAGCAATTCTAGTTCTAGTTGGATGTCTGACGTCTGATAGTTTTGCACACGTGTAGTTAATATTCCTCCATTTGATAACGTTTATAAATGCAGACGTGAGAGAAATGATGATTTTTTTTGGCTTGTCTGCATCGTCTTGACACGGGTTTTTACCCTCATGAACAGAGTTAGTGAATGAGACTGTGTATGGCCAGAAGACTGAAGTACAGGGAGATTTTCTCATTGCTAAGAGCTTGTAACAGTAGCTGTGCTAATCTAACTGAAGACAGCTTTCCTCCTCTCACCTGCCATCACATCTCTGCCTTTTCTTTTCTTCTGTCTTCTGATAAAGCCGTAACACACGTGTACATGGCAGTCTCATCCCGGCCATCACAATGTGTCCGTTCACACACACACACACACTCTCTCTCTCTCTCTCTCTGTGTCTCTGTGCTAAACCACGCTGATCAGTTTTATCGCCCGTCTCTGGCTTTTATATTTGGTTTGGTGTGTTGCGTGCTGTCCCGAACTGAACGATGGAATGGTTTTGTCTTTTCAGGAGAGGGAGAGGAGAAGACAGCATGTTATGCTAATGAAAGCGGTAGAGGCGCGGAAAAAAGCTGAGGTGAGCGAAACGAAAGATAGAAAGAAATGAAGACTGTCCTTCCCTCTGCGTCTCAAGGCTTCTTCACTCTCTGAATGTCTCAGAACAAATCATTTAAATAAAGAACCCTGAACGCTGCTCATTCCACACACAAAAACCCCCCAAAGTGTTCTTGTAGAACATAATAGTGTGATGTGAACGCTCTTGATACTTGTGTTGTGTTAATCCCCCGCCGTCAGTCCGGTGGGTTAGTGAAGTGTCTCTTCTGCCCCCCGCAGGACCGGGAACGCCTCAGGCAAGAGAAGAGAGATGAGAAACGACTCAACAAGGAGAGAAAGATGGAGCTCCGGAGGCTGGAGCTGGAGATGATCCGAGAGATGAAGAAACCCAATGAGGACATGTGTCTGACGGATCACAAGGTAACAAGACCTCACACCAGAAGTTTTAACTCATAATCACTCATTCTCCCAAATCATTCACTCATCATCAGATCGAAAGAAAAAACTGAGGGACTGTGAACTGCTCCTTTAACAATCTTTCATAAACCTTTAATGTCTTTAATAAGTCATACAACCTCATTTAATACATTTCACTCATCATTAACTGAAAGACTCGTCCAATCAGAACGCTCAAAACAAGTTATTTTACTTATTTTGTTTTCAGTTTTATTCAATTATGTTCATGATAATTAAATTCATTACCAATTTTATTATGTAGTTTTGTTATTTATTATCTTTAGACTGAAAATTTATGTATAATTGTTTTGATTTTTTTCTGTTATTAATTATATCTATATTTTTTTACTTTTTAGTTGAAGTTTCAAGTAATATTTAGCTCTATTTTTATATCACTTTAAATGTTTGTAAACACTGCCATCTAGTGGTTTGTTTTGTTTTAAACGTCTCTCTGTGTGTGTGTGTGTGTGTGTGTGTGTGTGTGTGTGTGCGACAGGCTCTTCCTGAGATTCCTCGTCTTCACGGTCTGGTGCTGCCCGGCAGTGTGTTTGCAGACTGTCTGATGTTGGTACAGTTCCTGCGGAGTTTCGGGAAGGTTTTGGGGATGGAATTGTCTGAGGTGCCCACGCTGGGTGTCCTGCAGGAGGGACTGCTCAACCTGGGCAACAGCATGGGTCAAGTGCAGGACCTGCTGGTTCGACTGCTCTCGTCGGCTGTGTCTGATCCGGGGTTACCTCCAGGACACAGGGTAAGACACAGACGCCATGTACACCTGTCATATGTCAGTCGACAAATCAAATAAAACATCTGTTATCATTTATAACCTTACTTGGTTGCCTGACCCACACAAAAAATACAGTCAGTATAATAAATGAAACTGGCCAAAGCAGAATATGGAAAATGATGAACATGAATGAATATAAAAACAAAGGTGGGTGTGTGTCTCTGTCTTGTCTCAGGCGAAGTCCATCTTGGGTGACCACTTGACTAATGTGGGTTTAAACCGAGATAACGTGTCTGAGGTTCTTCAGCAGTATATGGAGGCTCACTGCGCTCAGACAGATCTCACTGATCTCAGTCGGAGTCTCAGGACCAAGTCTTTTCAGGCTCACACACCGGCTCAGAAAGCATCTGTTCTCGCCTTCCTGGTCAATGAGGTGGCCTGCAGCAAAAGTGTCATCAGGTAACAAAATATCATTTTCACAATTGTTATATATATATATTTGAGTGATCTGTTGTGATGCCACCGATCAATGAGTTCATCATGTGATGTGTGTTTGTGTGTCTGCAGTGAGATCGACAAGAGTCTGGAGCACATGAACGTGTTGAGGAAGGACGAGTGTATCGTTGAGGCCAAACTGAAGAAGTGAGAACCTCCTTTACATACAACATACGTGTTTCAACATAACCAGACAAACTAAACCAAGCCACGCGTGTGTGTATTTGAGCAGAATGAAAACAATCCACGCCAAACGCACCGGAAAACGTGACGCCGTCGCCGGAGGGGAGGAGTCTCACGCTGCAGGCGCCTCTGTGATTGGTCACAAGCGCAAGAGGAAGACTGGGGACAGTGATGAGGACGACGATGAAGATGAGGACAGTGATGATGCTGCAGATGAAGAGGACGATGAGGAGGAGGAAGACACCAAAAAGGGCAAGAAGGTGGAGACGTGTGATGAGGTAAGAACGGTCGGTTTCAGACACGGCAGTGTGTTGCGTGGGGACATCTGAACTGATGTTGTGTGTGTTTGTGTGTTGTCAGGACGAGGGAGATCCAGCCACGAGTGTTGAAGAGCTGGAGAAACAGATCGAGAAGCTGTCTAAGGTAAAGAAACGCATCATGACTGAAGACACGCTCTCTCTCTCTCTCTCTCTCTCTCTCTCTCAGTCAGTCATGTGTGTGTTTTTCTGTGAGTACAGCAGCAGAATCTGATCCGCCGGAAGCTCTTCGAGTCGTCTCACGCTCTGAGGTCCATGTCATATGGTCAGGACAGATACCGCCGCAGATACTGGGTCCTGCCTCAGTGTGGAGGGGTTTACATAGAGGCCATGGAGAGCGGAGAAGGTGAGGGGCACTTTGGGGGCATTTGTAGGCACATACTTCTCATCAGCAGTTCTTGCATCAGTTTGTGTAAAGTGTTGACACATCATCTCTCTTCTGTAGGTCTGGAGGAGCTGGAGAAAGAACGAGAACGATTAAAGAACTTTCAGGCCGTGCAGGTGAAAGAAGAGCCGCAGGAGGAGTTAACAGAACATCAGGAGGAGGATGAGGAGGAGGAGGAGGAGATACCTGCAGTACCTTTGAAGGAGGAGGAGTTGAAACAAGAGGACAAACTCGTGGATCCCCATCAGGAAACAGATAAAGAGATGCGCTTCTCCCCACTCAAAGAACTTCAGGGAACAGAGCCCGTGACCACGCCCCCTCAGCCACCTAAGCTCCACCCCTCAACGAGCCCCGCTTGCCAGGAACTGCCTCACACACCTGCAGGGCTCAGGGTCGTCGCCACGGATACCACATCAGCATCATCTCCGGCTCGCTCTCCAACTACCTCCAAACTGACCGAAGGCGGCAGCCCGGGCCCGGAGCACTCCGTCCCTCCTCCTCTGCAGCTCAGCGTCCCGGCGCACGTCCTGCAGCCGCACGCGCAGCTCCTGCCCACCGATCAACTGCTCAGGGTCCTCGGCGAGCGCAGCGGCCACTGGTTCAGCCTGCTGCCTCGCTCGCCCTGCGACGACACCTCACTCAGCCAGCCCAAAACTCCTCCTCCGACATCTACCTCCTCTCCGCATCATCATCACCAGCTGCTCTCTCTGTCAGGTCCTCTGAACCCCTCGCCCGCCGGCATACAGGTAACGCTCAGGCTCATCTGTCATAGGCTGTTTGACCTGTTTAACCTAGCGTGACCATACTTACCTCTCCACGTGTTCCTCCAGATGAAGTCGGGTGGATCTCTCATGGGTTTGTCCATGTTCAGTTGGTCCGGCGGGGTCATCAGCCCCAATCTGCCCCTGTGTAGTAGCCCGATGCACATGTACCCGTCGGCGGAGGGCAGCGCCAGCCCTCACCCGGCCCCCAGCGTCTCCACCAGCAAAAGCGACTCTCCCGTTCCCACCGGAGAAAAGATGACGTCTCCTGCGGCGCTGGAGATTCCCAAAAACCACGATCGCCCCGAAGCTCTGCCCATACCTGAGGGTGAGTGAACTGCAGAAGTATAAGACGGCGAGAGTTTCCCATGCGGTGTTGTTGATGTGTTTTGTTGTGTTCTCAGACATGCTGCTGGGCTGGTGGAAGGTGACGGACATGGAGGAGCTGAAAGCTCTCATGAATGCTCTCCACAGCCGAGGAATCCGAGAGAGAGGACTCCAGAAACAACTGCAGAAATCCATCGAGCTAATCACGCAAACCTGCAACAAGAACAAAGATGGTGAGGCCAAGCACAAACTGTTTCAAACATACAGAGACGCGATGAAGGGGCGGGTTCTCATGAGCGCTTTGTTTGGCAGTGGCAGTCATGGAGGTGTCGGAGCTGGACGAGGGTCAGGTTTCCGTGGAGACGCTGCGGGATTGGTGCGTGGAGGAGCAGGCTATGGAGACGGACATCGCTCTGCTGCAGCAGGTGGAGGAACTGGAGCGGAAGGTGACGTCGGCCAGCCTGCAGGTCAAGGTGAGCGTGCAGACGCTTGGCGGCTTTCATGCGTCAGGCTCGAGCAGGTTAACATCTCCCACAATCCTTCGCTTTAGGGCTGGGCGTACCCGGATCCGCAGTCCGAGAGAGAAGACCTGGTGTATTACGAGCACAAGCCCCTCCCCAAGCCCCGTCCAGGGGTGGAGTCCCAGGAGGAGCGGTGCTCGGAGAAGGGCCTGATCCGTCGCCTCGACAACCCGCTGGACATCGCAGTGACGCGACTGGCCGATCTGGAGCGGCACATCGAGAGAAGGTACCTGCGGAGCCCCTTAGGGACCACCATCCAGATCAAACTGGATAATGTGGGTACGGTCACTGTGCCCGCACCTGCTCCATCCACTAGCGCTGGAGGGGAAGGGTAGGTCATCCGGACTGGCGGCCTTCGTCTCTGCTCCTCCTCCTCATGCTCTCCCTCTCTCCTCTGTCTGCCGGGCCGGGGCTGAGCCGCTCTGCTCATCCGCTCTCACCCTGCTCCAGCTTCGGTTTTGGTTTCTCGTGCTTGGTTTTCGTTTCCCCCCCGCCTGCACCCTCCTGTTTTTGGCTGCATGGTGTAATGGGCAGTGTGCCGACTTTGCTTTCCAGCTGTGAATTTCTTTTACAACTCCAGAACTTGATGTTTTCATGTGTTCTGAATGCATGGTACTCTGCACTCTTCATGTGTGTTTGGGTGTGAGGTCGATCGTGCCACAGACGTGTTGTGTGTTTGTGATGATGTCAGACCCGTCAGCTGATCTCTGTGTGTGTGTACAGGGGAGAGGAGGAGATCGCTCCTGGGATGAAGGTTTGGAGGAAAGCTATGGGTGATGTCCGCAGCTCTTCTCAGTTGGCCATGTGTCTACAGCAGCTGCAGAAATCCATCGCCTGGGAGAGATCCATCATGAAAGTGGTCAGTCAGGTCACTTCCTGTAATTCATCTGTACACATACAAAGTCTCTCTCTTCTCTCTAGACCTCACTTTACTATGATAAGTGAGATTCATTAACCAAAACACATACAATGAAACATGGACTGACAGCATTATGGATTTATTTTGAAATTAGTGACAAATAAATAAATGCAACGTAAGAAGTTTCCATTTTCTGTTTTAATGTGGCCTTCATGTTCAAATAATTTGTTTATTAAAAAAAGAAAGTAGTATTAAATAATGTCATAAGATATAGTTGTAAGCTCCAGTTGTTGTTTTTCTTTGTTTGCAGTACTGTCAGATGTGCAGAAAAGGTGATAATGAAGATCTGCTTCTGCTGTGTGACGGCTGTGATAAAGGATGTCACACCTACTGCCACAAACCCAAAATCACCAACATCCCTGAGGGAGACTGGTACTGTCCTGCCTGCATCTCCAAGGTAACCACACCCCATCACCACAGCTTATTATTGTTATTTATTTGTTTGCCATAGCTAACACAATATGTGTTAAAAGTCTACCTCATGAAACAATACAGCATGACAAGATTCATTAAAAACAAACGTGTTATAATATGTTGTGCACACATACAGCTGCGGATTAAATAAGAGACTTTTTCTAATTTGACAATGTACTATTTCTAGGGATGTGTTTAGGTAAAATGATAGTTTTGTTTTGTTCTGTGAACTACTATCAACATTTTTTCCCAAATTTCACACAAAAATATTGTTTCTGTTTGCATTTATTAGCCAAAGAAGGGACACTAGAGAAACGAGTGAAATAACAGATAAGATGCTGTGTATTTTTTTTAGACTTCAACAGTCATAAGTCAACATGTATTTAGAAATGTGATATTTTTTATGTGATATTGTGGATTTTTCATGTGTCTTGTCATGCTGTCAGTCTTTCACATTGATTTTGTTTCTATATAACAAACACTGGACTGGAATGAGCACAATACATCTAGAATGTTGATTTAAAATGAACATTTGCAGTGTTCTCTTAGGCTCATTTAACACACAAGACTTAGCTTAAGCCAGTTTTGATATAATTATATTATATATTTAGGCTTAGTTTTGTTTACTTAGGTGGAGACTTTAGAAAACCCTTTGGGGTATTTTGCCCCTCCCTGCACAGGATTGTTGTACTTTCTGTTTTATTTTTTTAAGAACTCAAATATATTTATGTATCATTTTACATAAAATGCAAAAATAAAACAAAACTAAGTCGCTTTATATGAAATGCTGTAGATAAAAACATTACTGGTGTGGATCTTGAGACAAAACAATGACATATTTAAAGAAATGGCAGAAGAATTTATTTCCAGTTAAGAACGCTCATTTTAGCCTTGTCTGTGAAACCGGGTGTTAAAGTTTTCATCAGCCATGTTGTGGTTATACAGAATGTTGAATTTTTTTTATATCCAATCATCATTTCAGGCAAGCGGTCAGTCACCTAAAGCTAAGAAGCAGCAGAACCGTACAGCACCAGCCAGCGGAGGAAAGAAGGCGACAGAATCCGCCAAGAAAAACAAGAAACAAACAGAGGCGTGTGAAGAAGAGACGGCCGCCAGCGGCAGCAACAACAACAGCACCCCAAAGAAATCAGCCAACACCTCCAACCAGAACAAGAAGAACACGTCCATCCCACCTGTGACCAAACCCGACAGTCCCGTCTGTGTGAAGAGAGCAAAGACAGCCAGAGACAACAACAGAGACCTGGGCCTGTGCAGGTGCCCTCCCTCTCTCTCTCTCTCTCTCTCTATCATGTGTAACCTTTGTTTCTCGGTGGTTTTAAATGTTTCTTGCCGTTTTGTTTTTCCAGGATTCTATTGGCGGAACTGGAACGTCATCAGGACGCCTGGCCGTTCCTCACGCCTGTCAACTCCAAATCTGTCCCGGGATACAAGAAAGTCATTAAAAAGCCCATGGACTTCTCCACCATCCGTGAGAAACTGGTCAGCAGTCAGTAAGTGTCTTTCTGTCCTGATTGATTTCATCACACATCATCTAAACTTTACACAAGAGACCAGAGGAAGAACTGTTGCTCTGTTGTTCAGGTATCAGAACTTGGAGACGTTCATCATCGACGTCAACCTGGTGTTCGACAACTGCGAGAAGTTCAACGAGGATAACTCTGACATCGGCCGGGCCGGACACAACATGAGAAAGTTCTTCGAGAAGAGGTGGACTGAGCTCCTGAAGCAGACCAACTGATCCGCCGTCAGACACACATCATGGTGCAATAGCTGATCCTCGGAGAAGAGTCGCACTGACGTGTCATCAGTCAGAGGTGTAGGAGATGAATCCCTGTCCACTACCTGTAAATACGTCCTTTGGTTTCGTTGTTTTTACGTTCTGGTTAATATTATAGTGAATGTATTTAATTTTTTTAAATGATTATTTATGAGAAAATAAAAAGAAAGGTCCACTCTTCGTTTTCTATGAAAAGGAAGAAATAGCAAAACTGCTTTAAATCAAACGGAATGTTTATTATTTGTTTGTGTTATTTTGTTGATTTTTCCTCTCCAAATACGAAACAAAGCCAAGAAAAAAAACCAAGGAAAGAAAGAAACTGTTTACACTGATCTGTGCCAGACGGCATCAGAGTATTCTGTAACCCTCTCTGTATCACTGTACACGCTGACCGCAGGAGGCCGTCCCGTCCCGTCCCGTGTGTACATACTGTCTATTCATGTCAATATATATGGAGTCTGCTTTGGAATGACGTGTACATATTGTTTCAGACATTGGCTATTGTTTATGCCTTAGAACGATTGTAGCAATTGATTTTAGTCTTAAAGTGATGAATAATATACATTTATTGTTTGTACAGTATATACATATCCTCTACAAAACACTGTGGTCTCCTTAATCTTAGTAGTGCCTACCCTTCAGAACAGGGTCTAGGGAAAAGACAAAAAATCCTTTGCTTTGCTTTGGTTTTTTTCCCAGTTTTTGTAACGTCATTGTTTTCTTCTCTAAAACACATCAAGGCCTCCGCTCAACAGGCATACTGTACGAAACTGTGGGAGTATTCTTCAGTATCCCCCATCGGCCCCAGAGCCGCCCGCCCGTCCGGGCTCACTGGAGGCAGCTAGAACTGAGTTCTTTTTGTACCTGCGTCAGAGTACTTGAAGTTATTTTATTTAAAGATATTGTGGGAAACAAATGGTAGCGTTCTTTTTGTAGGAGCATTATTTTTCACTAGTGGATGTGTGTGTGTGTGGGCGCGTGTGTGTGTGTGGATGTGAGCGTGAGAGAGTGTGTTTGTGCGACTGTGTGGATGTTTGGCACGAACTTATTAAAAGGATGTTTTTAAATCCACAAAGTGTCTCCTGTGTTTTCTTTGCACTTCATTAATGACGTGTTGCTCCGCTCATGTTTAGAACTGTTGAAACACTTTTACTGCTAACATATTGCTGCACGTGATAAATCAGGTAAATCATAAATAAGCATTTGTAAACTATATTTAAATGTCAAACTGCTTCAGCTGTTGCTAATAAAATCATTTTAGTATATCAGATTTATCTGTGGCATGGTGACACTAATTAGTAAATATCACAAAAATAAACTGCTATATTAACTTAATAAAAAACTTTTGAAATCATTTGTGTGATTTTTTTTGTGGGACATGTTAAAAAATGCTCCAACAGTTAATTACTCAAAGATTTACATTAATAATTTAACTTTACTTAATTAAAAGAAATATGTGTTTAATTAACAATTTATATTACATTTTTAATACACACTTAATATCTTGAGTTATACAATACAATACAATTTTATTTAAATATCAAATTATTAAAACACAGAGGTGACCAAAAAGCTTCACAAAAAGACGATAATCTAAGTTTTAAAACACACTCATTCGGGCCAAACACGATAAACGAATTTTTGCGCTCATTGAGGCACAAAACATTCCTTATAAAACCAAGTTTGAGTTCCTCCAGACAATATAAAATAAGCTTAAAGGCATTATTATCACGCTTTGAAGGGATATGAATTTGGGTGTCAACTGCATATAGATAAAAAAAGACCCCATATTTGTTCAAAATAAACCCTAAAGGAATCATATAAAGAGAGAACAAAACCGGAACAAGACATCATTAAACATACATATGAGGGACTCTGATTTACTTTATTTTATTTCTTACATGAATTCATTTTAAATTGTATATTTCATTGATTTCACAGCTTGACACTTTGTTGGCAAAACAATTAACTTTGATATGAATATTTTCTGAAATTAAATGAAACGCATGCAAACTTTTAAAGCCTCACGGTAAACAAACGGCACGTGGTATTCCCCAAAGTCACGTGACTGAATCAGGAAGTCAACACGAAAGGTGCGTCACGTCTTCACTCTCCGATCACTTGATGACAATTTAGCAGTAAATACGTAAATAAATGTATAGTGTGTATTTAAATGTAATAAGATATTAAATATAACAACAGGTTATAACACTGCCGTGAAGTGACGTGAGTAAATAACGGTTTCGCGACAGTTGTCCGCCGACTTCCATTATAAAGTAAATGTATAATGTTTTATTATTATTCCAATAAAAGTGTTGATGTTTTGTATAAAGTGCGACATAAATAAATGTTTGGCGGATTGCTTACCAATTATATTACTGTAGTTTACTGTTATACAGATAATGATGTGTGTTGGTCTGTTGTGTTCGTGTGATGTTCTTTGACTGACAGATACACAATCAATTAAAACACAACACGACTGTGATAATGTAAATGAGCTTTTTTATTGGTTTTGGTGGTAAATATAGAATGTCAATTGTGTTCTTGTTCATCAGCAGGGACTAAAGTCAAACCATATCATTTACAAATGATTATTGTGATTTTAAATACATGATGTGTGTTTTATGTTGATAAATGTCTGATC
>NC_079547.1:630000-650000 GCF_015846415.1 Triplophysa dalaica | reverse complement strand
ACACAATAAAACTTAATAACATAATAACATCATAAAAAATATGTTGTTGATCTCCTTTTGGAATCAAACTCTTCATATAAAGCCGGTATAGGTAAGTCAAATGTGTTCTTGTTTCCTCAGAGTCTTTGGGTGTGAGGAGTAAAGTCATGAAGAAGATTGAAGAGCTGAAGATGTCTTCCGTGTGTAACGGCACTCCAGACGAGTACCTGTGTCCAATCACACGTGAGATCATGAGAGATCCGGTCATCGCCGCAGGTGAGGCTACATGACACGTGAACATCCACAGAATGAGCGTTTGGTCATGCATGGATCCTGCTCTTGGTTTAGTCTACACATGAACTCTTTTACAGTGGTCACGTGTGTTCTGTGTGCAGATGGTTACTCGTATGAACGGGAGGCTATCGAGAGCTGGATCAACACAAAGAACCGCACCAGTCCAATGACCAACCTGCCTCTCCAGACCACCCTTCTGACACCGAACCGAACTCTGAAGATGGCCGTCTGCCGCTGGACCACCAACCAGTGATCACAATAATACTGATCTCTGACCAGTGAGGTGTGTGGCGTCACTGAGACACATGTTAGTCATCCAATGGTTGTCTTCATGACTTTACATAAGTCCGTCACATAAAAGGTCGATTGGTCTCGTTTCAGTCTGAAACATGAGTGTGTTGTGTCCAGTCTCAGTATGTTTCAGTTTTTACTTTTGGTCAGATTAGTTCTTAAGACACAGTCTGAACTCAGCGGCTGTGTTTATGCAGCTGATCTCTGATCAGAATTTGATGATCATAATTTGATAAAGAACCCATCTCTTAAATTAAGACGGTCCTGAGTCTGATTTGAGATCAGAGGCATAAACTGCTTAGACTAGTCTTACAAGTCATCAAATTAGTTTTCTTCAAGACTGTTCATAACTTCTTAAAGTCAGTTACAAAGAAAGATAGATTGGTCTCATTTAAATTTGAAAAGTACGACCGATTGGGCTTAAATAATTGCTAGTCAGTGAGACGCAGTTGTTAAGAGTTTGGGTTAAGTGTTTGACGCTCTTAAATCTGAAGCATTTATTCATTTGAGCTAAAGTTCAGTCTTATGATGTTGTCAGAAAGCTGTTTGATATAAATATGTTCAGAGGTTTATAAATGTTGAGCATGATACAGAGAATCATAAGAGTTATAAACAGCAGTGGGCTGTTTAAAACCCTGATTTATAATGACTGCCTATGTTATGAATAACATTGCCTAAATATCATTTTATTTACTTTATTTTTTGAAACCTTGCCACACATATTTAATAACTGTTTTATTAAAGCAATAAGCCGTGTGAAGCAGTGTGTTACAGAGCATTTTATAACAGCTGAGGAGGTTGTGGTAGTCATTAAAACCCCCTTTGCTGTTATAAAAAGGAACTGTAACACACTTCTTCACACGGCTTATTGCTTTATTATACCACGGGGCTGTTGAAGCTTCAATCTGATTGGTTGACAAATGGTCTTTGGGCATGGATTATGTTTCAGTAAATGCACACCTATGAAGGTGTTCCAGGTCTGCCGACCACATTACAGTTCTAAATCACTGTGTTAACAACAGAAAGGTTATTGTGTAGCCTACAGGACATCACCGCACACAGCATGTCATCAGTTATGACTTACATATTGTACTGTAGCATTAAACACTCTTTATCCATTTATGACTATCAGATGATTTTTTTCTGAATCAGTTTAGTGCTGCACTCACGGTTCATATATTTACTGTGAACTCACGGACTGTTTAAAACTGTGCTCCTATAAGAGCATGTAAAACAAACCTGCTGTCAGACTGAACGACTGAAAGCATTCACTTATAATTCATCCATGAATAACAGAGTTCTACACTTTGATTTGTTAGAGCTCATGAGATTTCTTGGTCTCGGATGTTTCTCTTCAAAAGGCTCAGAAGAAATTATAAGAGAATGAAACATGCAAACACATGAAGAGTCTTTTGATTGCAGACGAGACCAATCCGAGCTGAGCTTGACACACTGTTGACCATGTTAAGCATCAGAAGACCACATGACAGACACATTTCTGACTCATTTCCTCAAGAAAAATATCTGAGACGCAGACTTTCCATTTGCTCTCATCTCATGTCTTGAAGAAATTGAGATCAAGCAAATGTTTTCTTATGGGTTTCATCATTTCACAAGTTTGCATCTTCCTGTAGTGACTCTATATAGTGGAAAATAAAATGCAAGCGTTGGTTAAAACTGGCTCTACGGTCAGACTCATAGTGTGAATGTTGACTATGAAATAAACTGGATTATCTGAAGTCTTAAGTCTGGGGTTTTATTGTTATATATGATCCTGAAATATAGAAATACATATCAGCCCTATATATGTCAGATAATGAACATATGAAATAACATCTATGAGCTCTTGATAACATGCGTGTAAACCTGAAGTCTCCTGTATACAGTTCATCTCTACAATCATAGTGCTATTTCATAACATACAGCTGTGCAAAAATAACTCATATATAAAATATAAATACAAGCCATAAATAAACAACAGTGAGCGGATGATGAGAAATGAACACACACACACTCCAAGAGTTTGAGCAGTACACAATCCTACTGTACACAACAGTCATCATATGTGCGCAGTCTAAAGTCAGCTCGTGTCTCTCAATGGATCATTAAACCTTCTGAATCTTTGCTCTCTCGTGATTGTATGTGTTTAAAAACATCTGAATCTGTAAACACAAATAAACAACATTCTCATGTGCTTCAAGTTGTGTCTTGAGACGACACTGGGAAAGTAAATATGAAAGTGGAGTTGTTATATTTCAGTCATATTTCTGATAATCGCTACACATTGGATTCGATGAAGGAGCGTTTTGGTTTGATGGAGCTGATGAGGATGGGATTGTCGCGGGCCAGACTGGCCTGTTTGTGCTGTTGTGGAGGGTTACTGGGGGGGAGAAACTCAGAGGTGTGTGTGCTGTTATGAGCGGCTTCCTGATAAGGGAACTGGAGGTCACCGGGCGCTCCCTGTGTGTTCCCGACAAGCCCTTCCGGCACGAGTCCCTGCCAGCCGTAACCGGGCATCTGGTTGCCGTGGTGACCTTGCACCTGCTGAAAACGTGCAGTCTTGTCAATGATGCCCATAAAGGGGCGTGGCTTGTGCTCAGGAGCAACAGAGTTGCGCACACGGGCGCTCTCCGCCAGGTTTCCACCGGAGGAACCGGACACTCTCACACTGCTGCTCCTGCTGAACTCTCCTCTGGGCTCTACGACGCCCTCCGTGGGTTTCTCAGTGTAAGTTAACTGACCGCCTGCGCCACTGTGTCCGATGTCAATACAGGGTCCTGCCCGGAGGGAGGTGGGCCGGTGACGGCTCGGCATGGGACTGGATCCGGCGCTCTGGGGCGTCCTGCTGTCAGTGTACAGAGAGCAGCTGTAATCACGGCCTTTCATGCTCTGAGCCTGTCTGGACGGTAGGCGACGGTGGGCGGCACGGCCGGGAGCGGGTACGGAGGACTGGACGTTTGATAGCGCCAGGCACAAAGAGTCGGGTAAAGTGCGGCTCTGATGCCACTTGTCCTTCCTCTTCTCTGGCTCGCGTCTGCTGTCCTTGTCTTCATCTGCCTGTAACATGTTCACACTGAGACTGTCTGGGCTTTTCTCCATGTACTCAATGTCACGTTCATCCTCATCATCGTCATCTCCATCCTCCTCCTCCTCATCATCATCATCATCATCATCATCATCGAGGTCTTCCTCATGATGTGAGGGGTTGCTATGACAGGACGGGTGTTTGGATGCCTGCAGCTGAAGATGTTGGTACTCTTCCTCCACGCGCGTCAGCAGACGACGGATCTCTCGGTTACTGGGACACAGACGGGCCGCTTCACAGAGATCAGACAACGCTGCTGCAAACTGCCTGAGGACGAGAACCAAAAAACTATTATTGCCACACAATCATTTCATGAAGAATTACTATAAGACATATAATGTTGAAAGATTCAACATGTATGAAGAGAAGAAGTGAGAGAGAGAGAGAGAGAGAGAGAGGGAAGTTTCCTACCTGCTGCTTCTCTTGGCTCGAGCACGAGCATAAAACGCCTCATAAGACTTGGGCTTCAGTTCAAGAGCTTTGGTGGCAAACTCCTCAGCCATACCAAAGTCCTGCACATAGAGAGAGAGAGAGAGAGAGAGAGAGAGATAAGAGATAAGAGATATAAGTATATATAGAGTTTTAGTTACTTTTATTTTATTTTTGTTTTCCTGTTTTTTGGAAATGTAAAATGTATTTAATCATGCAAATAAAGCTTCTTTGAATCTTGAGTGAGTGAGAGAGAGAGAGAGAGAGAGAGAGAGTGAGAGAGAGAGAGAGAGAGAAAAGAAAGAGTGAGATAGAGAGAGAAAGAGAGAGCACTATTTGCAAAAAGCTTTGGCAATACAAATGTACATTTTGTCATGCCAATAAAGCACTTTTACATTGACAACTTTGCTTTGGCAATGTAAAAATTTGTTTTATCATGCCAATAAAGCTTCTTTGAATCTTTGAGAGAGAGAGAGAGAGAGAGTGAGTGAGTGAGAGAGAGAGAGAGAGTGTGTTGTGTGTGTGTGTGTATTCTGCTGGTGTTAAATGTGTAATGCTGAAACACTGGCTGTGATTTTCTCCTTCAGATGAAGGTCAAACATTCAATCAAAACCAAATCTGTGAGCTGTAATGATGCACTTCACATGTTCACAAGCTGTTGTTTGTGTTTCATACGTTGGTTTTTCGGCGACAGCGAGAGAGGTTGAGATAGAGAGAAACTCTGAGCTCCCTGAAGGCCTTGAGGTCGTCTCCGAAACCTTCGCGTGGAAACTTTCTGAGTGCATACTGATACCTCTGAGCCGCTTCCTTCATCTTCCCTTTCTGAGCAAACACATGAAACACAGAAACACAGACGTGTTCAGTGTGAGATAGAGACACAACACAGACACTGAGCTCACATCATCATTCATGTCCACCCAGATGACCTTATACAGCAGGTTTCCCTCCTCCATGAGTCTCTGCAGCAGAAGGATGAGGATGTCCGGTTTGGAGGTGGCCATGGCCCAGGCAGCGTTACCTGTGACAGACACAAACACACACAGACGTCAGTGCTGACACACACACACACACACACACACACTCACAGGACGAGTGAAACATATACCTGAGCGCTCATAAGGAGATGTTCTGTAGCCTTTAACAGTGACAGCAGCACAGACACACAAAACACCAGAAACAAAGAGTGAAGAATATATGAGCAGAAACTGAGAAACTCATGACATCAATCACTGAAGAAATACAGTCCAGCATATTTAACTCAGATCCTACATAGAATATATCATACGATCAAAATATCAACATAAAATACACACTAATGAAATATTCATTAAAGTTCCCTTTCATCAAGAAAATTCATTCATTCAAACTGTCAGTGTCATAGTTGAACTTTGTCATCACTGTTGTCATGTGTGTGTGTGTTTATGTGTATATATAGCGTGAACACTGCATTATCCATAACATCATAAATAAATGTCAGAAGTGCAGTAAGAGCCTAAACACTCACATCATTCACTTGAGCTGTTTTGAATACACATTTTATAACATGATTTATAATAAATAAAACTGGAGCGGCTTGTTTTTGCAAATAAACTGTCACGTGATGTTCCCTTCAGTTAACAGGAACTGTCAGCACTTATTCAAATCATGAGAACAAATCAGATGGTCAGACACACTCCACAAACACACAGACACACACGTGCGCACACACACACACAGACACACACACACACCGGAGGTTTGATCTTGTACAGAGTCGAGTGTATTTTGAATGAGAGTCTCATACATCACTAATGTCCCACTTCACATCGCTCTCAGAGAACACTGCAGAACAAATGTTCTCTGTTCTAGATTTAAAGTGGCCGAGTCTCTCCTGAGAGGTGAACTGAGGTGATCTAGATTCTAAAGGACTACACAGAACCCAAGAGGCCGAGCACAGAATGTGTGTCGTGATGTTCTGAGGTGAAACTCACCCAGTTTAGCTCCTTTCTTCAGCAGAGTGACCACCACTGATGTGTTTCTGCTTCCTATCGCTCGATCCAGAGGTCTCATCCCGCTGTAGTCCATGTGTTCAATCGCCGCTCCGCAGTCCACCAGATAATGAACCTACAACACATCACACTCAACGTCAAAACACTGCACGGGTTTCCTTCTCTTCTATCAACACTTGACATCACAGAACACGTGTATTCTCTCTCTATATTTCCACATTCACTCCAACTTTGGACATCAAGGGATCAACTCGTCCTCTGTTGTTTTCACTCAGCTTACTATATCAGCGTCTCCATAGAATGCGGCGAGGTCGAGCGGGGTGCGTCCCTGTTTGTCCGTGTGGTCTATCTGAGCGCCTCTCTCCACCAGAACCTCCACAGCGTTCTTCTGTCCCTTCAGACAGGCCCAGCTCAGAGGAGTCAGACCTTCTTTATCCACCGCCGCCACACACGCCCCTGCACACACAACAAACACTTTAACATCAGCGCCTTAGCGTGACCTTTCACCTGTGACTCCAGGTCACTGACCCCGTGACAGCAGTGAGTCCACCGTGGGCAGATGTCCCTCGGCCGCGGCCACCATCAGCAGAGAACGTCCGTGTTTATCAGTACAGTTCACATCCGCACCGCGCTGAACAAACAAGTCCACTATCTGAAACACAGCACAGATAAACATCACATGACACCAACGTGAACATGAGTCGAGAGCGGCGCTCATCATACCTGTGTGTGTCCGTGTCTGACCGCATTAAAGATAGGAGACACGCCTCTGCGGTTAGGCTGTGTAACATTGGCTCCCTGATCCAGCAGGAAGACACACCCCTCTAGTTTACCCCGCCCAGCTGCGGCACTGAGAGCTGAACACAAACACACCTTCAACATCATCATCAAGTGTAACATCATGCAGAATTCAACCAATCAGACGGCTTCAATCTGAGGTACATCTAGTGTAGATAATCTGAGCGATCGATTACAACAGCTCAACGTCACATTCACACTTTCATCTACAAACCTGTTTCACCCCACAGTGTGTCCTGACCATCAATCTCTACTGACAGCTCATCATCATCATTCAGTGTCAACAACATCTTCACCACCTGAAACACACAAGCATTACACAAAGTTCAAGTGTGTCATCAAAATGTGTGTGTGTGTTTGACATCACTTAAATACACACCAACTCATGCGGACTCATGTCACCATGGAGACCAAAATAGATCCTCACAGGTAAACAAGCTGGTAAATGATACAGACTGATGTTGTCTGAATATGTTAGGAGATAAAATACAGTTTGTACAGTTTACAGATCATTCTGTCTATAGACTGTCCCCACCAGACGTGTGTGTGTGTACCTGTGTGTGTGTGTGTGTCTTAGTTACCTGTGTGTGTGTGTCTTAGTTACCTGTGTGTGTGTGAATAAGTTATCTGTGTGTGTGTGTGTGTGTGTGTGTGTGTGTGTGTAAGTTACCTGTGTGTGTGTGTATAAGTTATCTGTGTGTGTGTGTGTGTGTGTCTTAGTTACCTGTGTGTGTGTGTCTTAGTTACCTGTGTGTGTGTGAATAAGTTATCTGTGTGTGTGTGTGTGTGTGTGTGTGTGTGTAAGTTACCTGTGTGTGTGTGTATAAGTTATCTGTGTGTGTGTGTATAGTTCTGTGTGTCTTGTTCTGTGTGTGTGTGTCTTAGTTACCTGTGTGTGTGTGTCTTAGTTATCTGTGTGTGTGTGTGTGTGTGTGTGTGTGTGTGTAAGTTACCTGTGTGTGTGTGTATAAGTTATCTGTGTGTGTGTGAATAAGTTATCTGTGTGTGTGTGTGTGTGTCTTAGTTACCTGTGTGTGTGTGTCTTAGTTACCTGTGTGTGTGTGAATAAGTTATCTGTGTGTGTGTGTGTGTGTTTGTGTAAGTTACCTGTGTGTGTGTGTATAAGTTATCTGTGTGTGTGTGTGTGTAAGTTACCTGTGTGTGTGTGTATAAGTTATCTGTGTGTGTGTCTTAGTTACCTGTGTGTGAGTGTCTTAGTTACCTGTGTGTGTGTGAATAAGTTATCTGTGTGTGTGTGTGTGTGTGTGTGTGTGTGTGTGTAAGTTACCTGTGTGTGTGTGTATAAGTTATCTGTGTGTGTGTGTGTGTGTGTGTGTGTGTGTAAGTTACCTGTGTGTGTGTGTATAAGTTATCTGTGTGTGTTTGTGTGTGTAAGTTACCTGTGTGTGTGTGTATAAGTTATCTGTGTGTGTGTGTGTGTAAGTTACCTGTGTGTGTGTGTATAAGTTATCTGTGTGTGTGCGTGTGTGTGTGTAAGTTACCTGTGTGTGTAAGTTACCTGTGTGTGTGTGTATAAGTTATCTGTGTGTGTGTGTGTGTGTGTGTGTGTGTGTGTGTAAGTTACCTGTGTGTGTGTGTATAAGTTATCTGTGTGTGTGTGTGTGTGTGTATAAGTTATCTGTGTGTGTGTGTGTGTGTGTAAGTTACCTGTGTGTGTGTGTATAAGTTATCTGTGTGTGTGTGTGTTTGTGTAAGTTACCTGTGTGTGTAAGTTACCTGTGTGTGTGTGAATAAGTTATCTGTGTGTGTTTGTGTGTGTGAGTACCTGTGTGTGTGTGTATGTGTATAAGTTATCTGTGTGTGTGTGTGTGTGTGTAAGTTACCTGTGTGTGTGTGTATAAGTTATCTGTGTGTGTGTGTGTGTGTGTATAAGTTATCTGTGTGTGTGTGTGTGTATAAGTTATCTGTGTGTGTGTGTGTGTGTGTGTGTGTGTGGAAGTTACCTGTGTGTGTAAGTTACCTGTGTGTGTGTGTCTTAGTTACCTGTGTGTGTGTGAATAAGTTATCTGTGTGTGTGTGTGTGTGTGTGTGTGTGTGTAAGTTACCTGTGTGTGTGTGTATAAGTTATCTGTGTGTGTGTGTGTGTGTGTCTTAGTTACCTGTGTGTGTGTGTGTCTTAGTTACCTGTGTGTGTGTGAATAAGTTATCTGTGTGTGTGTGTGTGTGTGTGTGTGTAAGTTACCTGTGTGTGTGTGTATAAGTTATCTGTGTGTGTGTGTGTGTGTGTGTGTGTGTCTTAGTTACCTGTGTGTGTGTGTCTTAGTTACCTGTGTGTGTGTGAATAAGTTATCTGTGTGTGTGTGTGTGTGTGTGTGTGTGTGTGTAAGTTACCTGTGTGTGTGTGTATAAGTTATCTGTGTGTGTGTGAATAAGTTATCTGTGTGTGTGTGTGTGTGTCTTAGTTACCTGTGTGTGTGTGTCTTAGTTACCTGTGTGTGTGTGAATAAGTTATCTGTGTGTGTGTGTGTGTGTTTGTGTAAGTTACCTGTGTGTGTGTGTATAAGTTATCTGTGTGTGTGTGTGTGTGTGTGTAAGTTACCTGTGTGTGTGTGTATAAGTTATCTGTGTGTGTGTCTTAGTTACCTGTGTGTGAGTGTCTTAGTTACCTGTGTGTGTGTGAATAAGTTATCTGTGTGTGTGTGTGTGTGTGTGTGTGTGTGTGTGTGTGTAAGTTACCTGTGTGTGTGTGTATAAGTTATCTGTGTGTGTGTGTGTGTGTGTGTAAGTTACCTGTGTGTGTGTGTATAAGTTATCTGTGTGTGTTTGTGTGTGTAAGTTACCTGTGTGTGTGTGTATAAGTTATCTGTGTGTGTGTGTGTGTAAGTTACCTGTGTGTGTGTGTATAAGTTATCTGTGTGTGTGCGTGTGTGTGTGTGTAAGTTACCTGTGTGTGTAAGTTACCTGTGTGTGTGTGTATAAGTTATCTGTGTGTGTGTGTGTGTGTGTGTGTGTGTAAGTTACCTGTGTGTGTGTGTATAAGTTATCTGTGTGTGTGTGTGTGTGTGTATAAGTTATCTGTGTGTGTGTGTGTGTGTGTAAGTTACCTGTGTGTGTGTGTATAAGTTATCTGTGTGTGTGTGTGTTTGTGTAAGTTACCTGTGTGTGTAAGTTACCTGTGTGTGTGTGAATAAGTTATCTGTGTGTGTTTGTGTGTGTGAGTACCTGTGTGTGTGTGTATGTGTATAAGTTATCTGTGTGTGTGTGTGTGTGTGTAAGTTACCTGTGTGTGTGTGTATAAGTTATCTGTGTGTGTGTGTGTGTGTGTATAAGTTATCTGTGTGTGTGTGTGTGTATAAGTTATCTGTGTGTGTGTGTGTGTGTGTGTGTGTGGAAGTTACCTGTGTGTGTAAGTTACCTGTGTGTGTGTGTATAAGTTATCTGTGTGTGTGTGTATAAGTTATCTGTGTGTGTTTGTGTGTGTGAGTACCTGTGTGTGTGTGTATAAGTTATCTGTGTGTGTGTGTGTTTGTGTAAGTTACCTGTGTGTGTAAGTTACCTGTGTGTGTGTGTATAAGTTATCTGTGTGTGTGTGTGTTTGTGTAAGTTACCTGTGTGTGTAAGTTACCTGTGTGTGTGTGAATAAGTTATCTGTGTGTGTTTGTGTGTGTGAGTACCTGTGTGTGTGTGTATAAGTTATCTGTGTGTGTGTGTGTGTGTGTGTGTGTGTAAGTTACCTGTGTGTGTGTGTATAAGTTATCTGTGTGTGTGTGTGTGTATAAGTTATCTGTGTGTGTGTGTGTGTGTGTATAAGTTATCTGTGTGTGTGTGTGTGTAAGTTACCTGTGTGTGTAAGTTACCTGTGTGTGTGTGTGTGTATAAGTTATCTGTGTGTGTGTGTGTGTGTGTATAAGTTATCTGTGTGTGTGTGTGTGTGTGTGTGTGTGTATAAGTTATCTGTGTGTGTGTGTGTGTGTGTATAAGTTATCTGTGTGTGTGTGTGTGTAAGTTACCTGTGTGTGTGTGTGTGTATAAGTTATCTGTGTGTGTGTGTGTGTGTGTGTATAAGTTATCTGTGTGTGTGTGTGTGTGTATGTGTGTAAGTTACCTGTGTGTGTAAGTTACCTGTGTGTGTGTGTATAAGTTATCTGTGTGTGTGTGTATAAGTTATCTGTGTGTGTTTGTGTGTGTGAGTACCTGTGTGTGTGTGTATAAGTTATCTGTGTGTGTGTGTGTGTGTGTGTGTGTAAGTTACCTGTGTGTGTGTGTATAAGTTATCTGTGTGTGTGTGTGTGTATAAGTTATCTGTGTGTGTGTGTGTGTGTGTATAAGTTATCTGTGTGTGTGTGTGTGTAAGTTACCTGTGTGTGTGTGTATAAGTTATCTGTGTGTGTTTGTGTGTGTAAGTTACCTGTGTGTGTGTGTATAAGTTATCTGTGTGTGTGTGTGTGTAAGTTACCTGTGTGTGTGTGTATAAGTTATCTGTGTGTGTGCGTGTGTGTGTGTGTAAGTTACCTGTGTGTGTAAGTTACCTGTGTGTGTGTGTATAAGTTATCTGTGTGTGTGTGTGTGTGTGTGTGTGTGTAAGTTACCTGTGTGTGTGTGTATAAGTTATCTGTGTGTGTGTGTGTGTGTGTATAAGTTATCTGTGTGTGTGTGTGTGTGTGTGTGTAAGTTACCTGTGTGTGTGTGTATAAGTTATCTGTGTGTGTGTGTGTTTGTGTAAGTTACCTGTGTGTGTAAGTTACCTGTGTGTGTGTGAATAAGTTATCTGTGTGTGTTTGTGTGTGTGAGTACCTGTGTGTGTGTGTATGTGTATAAGTTATCTGTGTGTGTGTGTGTGTGTGTAAGTTACCTGTGTGTGTGTGTATAAGTTATCTGTGTGTGTGTGTGTGTATAAGTTATCTGTGTGTGTGTGTGTGTATAAGTTATCTGTGTGTGTGTGTGTGTGTGTGGAAGTTACCTGTGTGTGTAAGTTACCTGTGTGTGTGTGTATAAGTTATCTGTGTGTGTGTGTATAAGTTATCTGTGTGTGTTTGTGTGTGTGAGTACCTGTGTGTGTGTGTATAAGTTATCTGTGTGTGTGTGTGTTTGTGTAAGTTACCTGTGTGTGTAAGTTACCTGTGTGTGTGTGTATAAGTTATCTGTGTGTGTGTGTGTTTGTGTAAGTTACCTGTGTGTGTAAGTTACCTGTGTGTGTGTGAATAAGTTATCTGTGTGTGTTTGTGTGTGTGAGTACCTGTGTGTGTGTGTATAAGTTATCTGTGTGTGTGTGTGTGTGTGTGTAAGTTACCTGTGTGTGTGTGTATAAGTTATCTGTGTGTGTGTGTGTGTATAAGTTATCTGTGTGTGTGTGTGTGTGTGTATAAGTTATCTGTGTGTGTGTGTGTGTAAGTTACCTGTGTGTGTACGTTACCTGTGTGTGTGTGTGTGTATAAGTTATCTGTGTGTGTGTGTGTATAAGTTATCTGTGTGTGTGTGTGTGTGTATGTGTGTAAGTTACCTGTGTGTGTAAGTTACCTGTGTGTGTGTGTATAAGTTATCTGTGTGTGTGTGTATAAGTTATCTGTGTGTGTTTGTGTGTGTGAGTACCTGTGTGTGTGTGTATAAGTTATCTGTGTGTGTGTGTGTGTGTGTGTGTAAGTTACCTGTGTGTGTGTGTATAAGTTATCTGTGTGTGTGTGTGTGTATAAGTTATCTGTGTGTGTGTGTGTGTGTGTATAAGTTATCTGTGTGTGTGTGTGTGTAAGTTACCTGTGTGTGTAAGTTACCTGTGTGTGTGTGTGTGTATAAGTTATCTGTGTGTGTGTGTGTGTGTGTATAAGTTATCTGTGTGTGTGTGTGTGTGTGTGTGTGTAAGTTACCTGTGTGTGTAAGTTACCTGTGTGTGTGTGTATAAGTTATCTGTGTGTGTGTGTATAAGTTATCTGTGTGTGTTTGTGTGTGTGAGTACCTGTGTGTGTCCCATGCTGGAGGCAGCGATGAGTGCCTGTTGTAGTGTTGTGTTCTTCAGCTCTGAGCTCCAGGAGTTTTGTTCCAGAAGATGCTTCAGAATCTCAGTGTGACCTCTCAGAGCAGCGTGAACCAGAGCACACTGACCGCTCTTATCAGCGTGATCCACCTGACACACACACACACACATACATTCTGACTGATCTTGAATGAAGCTCTGAGGTTTGTGTGTTTGTTCGTGTCGACTGACCTTTGCTCCCTTTCTGCAGAGTAAAGTGACCAGCGGCAGGTGTCCGGATGCGGAGGCGTAACACAGTGATGTCATGCCGTTCTCTGACTGTCCGTCCACCGCAGCGCCCGACTCCAGGAGCAGAGCGGCCATCTCCAGATGACCCAGATGACACTGAACACACAACACTGGTGCACCGTTCAACACTTCTGTACGATAACACACACTCGCTCCTCCCAGAATCAACAACCTTGACACCTACACAACAACAACAACAACAACAGCTCACTTCAACACTACACATCATGTGCATCTCATTCAACAAGATCTGAAAGAACACATGTAACTGTAGGTGTCACCATACTAACACAATAACAATAATCACAACTTCACATCTGCTCTCAATGCATCACATTTATTAACAAATTAAATGAAAAACTTATTGTGTGTGTGTGTATTTGTGGGTGTTTAATGTGGCTGTTTGTGTGTTCAAATCAACACGTTACATACAGCATTTATGTTAAGAACACAAGATATGTTTTGTGATATTACTATTTTGCTGGATGACTTTTGCCATTTTCACATGATGCCAGATGAATATGGAATTATTTTTTGTGCCAATAAGAAAGAACGCAAACTTTTAAGATAGGAACAAAAATATAGGATGAGAGAGAAGAACAACAATGATAATGAACACAATCTATTTTATTTGATTCATTTGAAATGAACTGCATTTTTCCTAATCGTTTCCACAGTTTCGTTTCTGGCAAATCGTGGAATTCGCTGCTAGAGTTTCATTTGCGCTTCTTTCTCGTTATATATTTTTGAAAGTTTCTTAAAAGTTTGCGTTCAGTTTTATTGACACAAGAAAAATTCCTTAGAGGAAGATGAGCAAACATGATGTGTTGAGTTATGCTGTGTTTAAACTGTGTGATTAATTGTGATGTCCAGGACTGTGTGCTGTGTGTGTGGATATTCATATGTTCTATATCAAGATGGTGTTTTTTACCCACTTAAAGGGACAGTTCACACAAAAGCTCACCCTCAGAACCTTAAAGTTCTGTGTTCCAATGAACACAGACAAAGAAATTTGGAAGAATGTCAGTTATTTTCAGTTCTGTGACATCATCCACTACCATAGTAGGAAAAAATATTGAATGTTTTTTATTCTGATTAACACTGAGATATTTAGAAGAATGTAGGAAAACAGAGTTCTGGGGCACCTTTGACTGCCATTGAATTCTTCCTACTATGGCCGTCAATGAAAATCACTAACATTCTGAGCTGTGAAATCCTGTCAGGCAAACAAATCATGTTTCAGTAACCTCTTCAGTATTTAGTAGTGGCGGATGTGAGTTTACTGTTGTCATGACGACCAGCATATATCTTCGAAGCACAGACCATACATCATAGCATACAGATGAATATACAAAACAAAGCAGCCTATCCATGAGATGATGAAAGTGTTTCCAGAAGAGGGTCATGAAGAGTGATGCTCATGCTGACCTTGACATTAGGTGTGTAGAGGTTTCTGAGAGACGACAGAGCCGCTGACAGACTGTCTGTACTGTAACTGATCCACAGAGGCTGAAGAACACTGGAGGAAACACCCGTTCTCTTACTGTGACCCTGACAACACAACACAACACCACATGAAATCATCAGCATCATGACGTCAAATCAAACAACACACAGTGGGATTCAGACCTTAAATATGTGTGCTTTGAGAATGTGATGGCCCAGCTCCATGGTCTGCTGACGGTTGAGTTTTCCATCCTGACGTGAAAGCATGAAGGCCATCAGAGCGTGTCCACTCCTGGTCAACAACACACAAACAACACATGATCAAGAGAATCAACACACTCGTGATGATGATGATGATCAGAAGATCTTCAACACACTTTATTCTCTCTGTCCATCAACTTTAAATGTTTCATCAGTGATCAGCGAGTCTCTCTTCTGCTCACAAGAGTGATGGAGGCATTTATAAACCCCAACATTCAATCGTGTGTGTGTGTGTGTGTGTGTGTGTGTGTCTCGACAGATAATTAAAGTGTCTAGAAAAAGAAAGAGAATCTCACTTGAATCAATTCACATTCAAACACACAGACACCCTAACACCCACAAGCTACATTCAAACACACAAACACACATTTAAACACACACAAACACACGCACAGACACGCACAGACAAACACAAACAGATGGACCAGCAAGGATGCGCAGACACACACTCACACACACTGTGTCTGAACTCAATTAATAAAGCAAACAATCACACACAGAATAATAAGTGACTGAGCTGTGGAGCATCATGACGGGCTGTTGCTATGCGGTTACTAAGGAGTCCTGGGTCCGGCTTTAAATGATCCTTCCCTCCAGGCAAAGCTCAATGGAAATCACACATCATACTGTACAGGAAGTGACATCACCGCTCACCTGGGATCACACAGGAAATCAGTGCTCTCGCCATCGGCCCTCCACACCAGCCACTCCCTGAACGACGGGTGACAGAACATACGCGTCCGGTCCCGGCGGCCAATGAGAAAGCAGGACAGAGCGTCCATGCGCTGCTGGAAATCCTCCCAGTTGAGCTGCCCCGTGACAGAGCCGGCGTTGAGTGCTCTGAAGAGCTGTTCGTCCGTCAGCGGGTGAAGAGACGCCAGAGCCACGTTCAGCAGCGGCAGCACACGCTCAAACGCCGAGGCTGATGGGAACTTCATATTACACTGCAGAAGATAGAGCTCGGACAGACACACGGGGATGACTTTATAGCTGGAGCTCTTAATGACCAGATGACCCTTGTCGAACAGATCCAGAGTCAGTTTCAGGTAGAGATATGAGCCCTGACTCAGAGACGTCAGGTGAGAGGTCAGTTTAGACATGTGACTCGGGTCAGTTTTGCCGTTAATGGCGATGTTACTCATGATGTCGGGACTGTGCTCCATACGCTGCTGGATGTAAGAGGTGAGGTCAGAGGTTATATCCTTGTTGTCATGGAAATCATTCAGGGAGATGATGGGAAAGGGCAGAAGACTGGTGACGTCCTGAGAAAAGAACATGTGACCATATAAAAAGACATATCATTTGGATTAAAGCCGTCTGATTGTAGTCTTAAAAACAAACATATTTATTCTTGTTAATATTGCTGATGTCCACATGTCAGAAAATGTGTTTAATAATGATATAATAAATATGTTTTCTTCACAACAATCCCAAATAGTGCAATAGACCGACATATACACTCACCTAAAGGATTATTAGGAACACCACACTAATACTGTGTTTGACGCCCTTTGGCCTTCAGAACTGTCTTAATTCTATGTGACATTGATTCAACAAGGTGCTGAAAGCATTCTTTAGAAATGTTGGCCCATATTGATAGGATAGCATCTTGCAGTTGATGGAGATTTGTGGGATGCACGAAGCTCCCGTTCCACCACATCCCAAAGATGCTCTATTGGGTTGAGATCTGGAGACTGTGGGGCCATTTTAGTACAGTGAACTCATTGTCTTGTTCAAGAAACCAATTTGAAATGATTGGAGCTTTGTGACATTGTGCATTATCCTGCTGGAAGTATTCATCAGAGGATGGGAACATGGTGGTCATAAAGGGATGGACATGGTCAGAAACAATGCTCAGGTAGGCCGTGGCATTTAAACGATGCCCAATTGGCACTAAGGGGCCTAAAGTGTGCCAAGAAAACATCCCCCAAACCATTACACCACCACCATAATTACATTAATGAGAAATTGAACAGGTGTTCCTAATAATCCTTTAGGTGAGTGTATATTAAATTTCAGTATTCTAATTTAACTGGTGTTTTAATGACCCAAAAAGAAAACTGATCACAAAAAACAAAGCTGCACAATATTGTGAACACAATTACTTTCCATCAGTGAAATATATTATTCCATATTTATTCTGCAGTGGTTGAGTTTGATAAGTAAATGACACCTGTGAGCATAAACACAAGAGTCTTCAGTGATGACAACAACAATCACATCTAATATATAATACAACCACTTTCATGTTTCCTTCAAGATCATAAATGTGCATCATTAAAAAGAGAGCGGATTTGTCAAAGACTTTAGTGAACATAAAAAAACTGAGACTTAAAGTGATGAATCCATCAGTCTGTGTTTCTTGAAAAATAACCGAAGCTTTCTGAACCGCTAAAATCACAACTTCATCTATGAACTATTCACTTCTCAATACACCACCAGCATCAGCACACCCATTAAACAAAAACACGTCACAATGTTGTGAGAACGTTTCCAGTTTTTTAATAACTGGTCAAATTGGTCTGTTGAATGTCTCACCAGCAGGTGATTCCTGACGGTCACGATGACTTTCAGCCAGACAGGAAACTTTGAGAAGATTTTGGTGATGAAGGATGCGATGGTGTCTCCATAGTCGGGCTTGTGAAACTCCGCCTCGTTCAGACCGTCCACTAGAATGATGTAATCCTCTTCTGAAATCTTCCTCTCTGAACACAAAAACACACGTGTGGAGATTCTTTCATCAGCTGCTCATTAAATGCTAAGTTCAGAACAAAGTGACTTTCTTCCAACCCTTGATGTTTAACTACACGCCTCATGAAAAAATAATGAATCCTGTCATCATTCATTTGAATCAAGTTATGATGCGATATATATCTTGTATCTTAGAGTCGCCCTGAAATTAAACAATGACGACTCTTATTTTGTATGAGATATTGAAGTTTTTAATCATAAATGATTTATCTGTGTGTGTCTTCAGAACATGCCATCACGCTTTGAGCCTTCAAATATCATATACATTTTTTTAAACTCTTATAAGGACTTAAATGTTCAGTTTGTAAAACCGCCGCTAAACGGCGCACGATCAAAACAACACGATTGGCGTAGCTTGATGACGCAGTGAAGGAGCGTGGAATGACGGGATCTGTTTTCTTCAACTCCACCGCTGATGGTCATCAATCAGACATGAAAAAGAAATCATGTTAGCGAATGAGATTAATAAAGTTGAATAAATGAATAATTGTGGTCCATAAATAAGTGACTGCTCCAAACAAGTTATTGGCTTGCTAGACGCTAGACCGTACTTCTACATTTGTCCACGACACTGTTGTCATGTGGTTTCTACGCCAGTAAAGTTTGTAACAAAGACAAATGTGGATATGACGCCATTGACAGGAGACTGCACAGCCCCCGTCTCACTGTTTACAATGAAGATTTTCTCACGATTTACATGTAGATGGAAACATTTGAGATATTGAAAGTACTCAGCTGAACAAAATATATTACACTGGCCTAGTGGTTTTTGGATATTTTACTGCAAATTTTATTACAAACTGCACCTTTAATTTCATGTTTTGCAGGGCTGTAATTTTATGCGTTCAATGTTGGACCTGAATATAAGTTTGTGTGTCGTGAAGGACGTCTGCCCTGATTTAATATTCATGACATCATTTGGGTTAAACATCAAACGCTGCGACACTGTTACCTGCACCTGAAGGTTAAAGGTTTGAGTTCACAGAGATAAACATACACACATAAATAAATCTGAATGACATGTATAAGGTTGTGTTCACCGTGTTATTCTGACATTACAATTCAGAACCTTGAACACTTTCATCTGAGAGTTCAGTGCCGTCTGCATTTCCATACTCAAAATTCCTGTTAATTCCTTCATCTGTCGCTCTCAGTGATTTCTGAACACCATCTGCTCACATGTGTAGTGCTCCAGGAACTCTCTCTCCCCTCATTACTTCTCAGCAGACACATTTACTGTACATGTATGTGTGTGTGATGTGTCTCACCCTTGCGCAGGAGCGTGAGGGGCTCCAGGACGCCCTTCCTGAAGGCAGTGGCAGGGTCCTGAACACAGGAGCGTAAGCTCAGCAGTCCCTGTAGATGTGTCTCTTTCAGTAAGAGCTCACGGTACGCACTGAGACGAGGAGCTCGACACAACAGAGCCGACACACTGTGGACGAACTCAGGCACCAGACACGTGTATGTGTTATCAGCCTGACAATAGTGATACGCTACCACCTACAACAACAACAACATGCCATCAAAATAAATTAAGAATTAAATGTCATATTCAATGTTACTACTAAACATGACATTATTTTGGTGTGAAAGAGCCTTAACAGACAAAAAGGTTTTATTTATTTAAGTCGTGGAAGTACAGACCCTTAATGCTTAAATACACTACAAGAGTTTTGCCCAGATTTTCAGTCTTCAGACTTGTTGCAGAAAGTAATATAAATTATAAATATAATGCATTATATTACATCAAAGATTTCCATATATTGGAAACTAGTGCTTATATTTTTCAATATATACATTGACAATACATGCTATATTGATATGTACAAAAATATCGTATTAAATAAACAATTTGTTGAATGGGTACTGTAGTTCCAATGCATTTAAAGAACCGTATGGTACACTGATATCGAGCTTGGTATTGCAGTCTAAATTTAAAACATTGGAGAGACAAGTTCAGCCAAGTAACTCTTCATCTCGGTTTCTTTTGATTGTTATCAGAAATAATCTACAGGCGCTATATTGTTTGTGAATGTGTACCAGAAGTTCAGGTCACAAAAGTGCGCATAAGCAGTAACTTTTGTTTGTGGTTAAGATGAAACCATCTAGATATATACACATTCACGGAATGAGTTAAAGCAGACTTATAGTTCTCAGCATGCTTTGCTTCTGACTGTTAAATGAGAGTTAAAGTTTTAAAATGAGGCGTTATTTCATTAATTTTCTCTGTGTAAGGGCGAACGCAGCAGTTTTGCAGCAGTTTCTCACTTTTGTGGACTAAAGTGTAAGTTCCTGTGACTGGACCTTCTCTACGACTTCTTGCATTATCACATATGTGACATAAAGTTTCAACTGAGATGCAAAAAATGTATACGTCTTGGCTGTTCGTTAAGACAGAAACAGCCTGTTGGGGGACTGAAAATGCAAACATTTGAAAACGGGTCTCAAACTGCAACTTTTT